>NW_026988960.1:0-178239 GCF_030222135.1 Aotus nancymaae
TGCAGAGTCCCAAAACAGGGCGTTTTTCAGCCCATTACCGGCATATGAAGAAACAGCAGTAAGCACAGGGAAATATCTGCTTCTAAATCCAAAACGCAGCTATCTAACAGAACGGTTGTCAATGTGTGCCACTCAACTTCCAGAGTTAAACCCGTGTGTGGATTCAGCAGTCTGCAAACACTTTCTCTGCAGAGTCCCAAAACAGGCGTTTTCAGCCCATTACCGGCATATGGAAGAAACAGCAGTAAGCACAGGGAAATATCTGCTTCTAAAATCCAAAACGCAGCTATCTAACAGAACGGTTGTCAATGTGTGCACTCAACTTCCAGAGTTAAACCCGTGTGTGGATTCAGCAGTCTGCAAACACTTTCTCTGCAGAGACCCAAAACAGGCGTTTTCAGCCCATTACCGGCATATGGAAGAAACAGCAGTAAGCACAGGGAAATATCTGCTTCTAAATCCAAAACGCAGCTATCTAACAGAACGGTTGTCAAGGTGTGCACTCAACTTCCAGAGTTAAACCCGTGTGTGGATTCAGCAGTCTGCAAACACTTTCTCTGCAGAGTCCCAAAACAGGCGTTTTCAGCCCATTACAGGCATATGGAAGAAACAGCAGTAAGCACAGGGAAATATCTGCTTCTAAATCCAAAACGCAGCTATCTAACAGAACGGTTGTCAATGTGTGCACTCAACTTCCAGAGTTAAACCCGTGTGTGGATTCAGCAGTCTGCAAACATCTTCTCTGCAGAGTCCCAAAACAGGCGTTTTCAGCCCATTGCCGGCATATGGAAGAAACAGCAGTAAGCACAGGGAAATATCTGCTTCTTAATCCAAAACGCAGCTATCTAACAGAACGGCTGTCAATGTGTGCACTGAACTTCCAGAGTTAAACCCGTGTGTGGATTCAGCAGTCTGCAAACACTTTCTCTGCAGAGTCCCAAAACAGGCGTTTTCAGCCCATTACCGGCATATGGAAGAAACAGCAGTAAGCACAGGGAAATATCTGCTTCTAAATCCAAAACGCAGCTATCTAACAGAACGGTTGTCAATGTGTGCACTCAACTTCCAGAGTTAAACCCGTGTGTGGATTCAGCAGTCTGCAAACACTTTCTCTGCAGAGTCCCAAAACAGGCGTTTTCAGCCCATTACCGGCATATGGAAGAAACAGCAGTAAGCACAGGGAAATATCTGCTTCTAAATCCAAAACGCAGCTATCTAACAGAACGGTTGTCAATGTGTGCACTCAACTTCCAGAGTTAAACCCGTGTGTGGATTCAGCAGTCTGCAAACACTTTCTCTGCAGAGTCCCAAAACAGGCGTTTTCAGCCCATTACCGGCATATGGAAGAAACAGCAGTAAGCACAGGGAAATATCTGCTTCTAAATCCAAAACGCAGCTATCTAACAGAACGGTTGTCAATGTGTGCACTCAACTTCCAGAGTTAAACCCGTGTGTGGATTCAGCAGTCTGCAAACACTTTCTCTGCAGAGTCCCAAAACAGGCGTTTTTCAGCCCATTACCGGCATATGGAAGAAACAGCAGTAAGCACAGGGAAATATCTGCTTCTAAATCCAAAACGCAGCTATCTAACAGAACGGTTGTCAATGTGTGCACTCAACTTCCAGAGTTAAACCCGTGTGTGGATTCAGCAGTCTGCAAACCCTTTCTCTGCAGAGTCCCAAAACAGGCGTTTTCAGCCCATTACCGGCATATGGAAGAAACAGCAGTAAGCACAGGGAAATATCTGCTTCTAAATCCAAAACGCAGATATCTAACAGAATGGTTGTCAATGTGTGCACTCAATTTCCAGAGTTAAACCCGTGTGTGGATTCAGCAGTCTGCAAACACTTTCTCTGCAGAGTCCCAAAACAGGCGTTTTCAGCCCATTACCGGCATATGGAAGAAACAGCAGTAAGCACAGGGAAATATCTGCTTCTAAATCCAAAACGCAGCTATCTAACAGAACGGTTGTCAAAGTGTGCACTCAACTTCCAGAGTTAAACCCGTGTGTGGATTCAGCAGTCTGCAAACACTTTCTCTGCAGAGTCCCAAAACAGGCGTTTTCAGCCCATTACCGGCATATGGAAGAAACAGCAGTAAGCACAGGGAAATATCTGCTTCTTAATCCAAAATGCAGCTATCTAACAGAACGGCTGTCAATGTGTGCACTGAACTTCCAGAGTTAAACCCGTGTGTGGATTCAGCAGTCTGCAAACACTTTCTCAGCAGAGTCCCAAAACAGGCGTTTTCAGCCCATTACCGGCATATGGAAGAAACAGCAGTAAGCCCAGGGAAATATCTGCTTCTAAATCCAAAACGCAGCTATCTAACAGAACGGCTGTCAATGTGTTCACTCCACTTCCAGAGTTAAACCCGTGTGTGGATTCAGCAGTCTGCAAACACTTTCTCTGCAGAGTCCCAAAACAGGCGTTTTCAGCCCATTACCGGCATATGGAAGAAACAGCAGTAAGCACAGGGAAATATCTGCTTCTAAATCCAAAACGCAGCTATCTAACAGAACGGTTGTCAATGTGTGCACTCAACTTCCAGAGTTAAACCCGTGTGTGGATTCAGCAGTCTGCAAACACTTTCTCTGCAGAGTCCCAAAACAGGCGTTTTCAGCCCATTACCGGCATATGGAAGAAACAGCAGTAAGCACAGGGAAATATCTGCTTCTAAATCCAAAACGCAGCTATCTAACAGAACGGCTGTCAATGTGTGCACTCAACTTCCAGAGTTAAACCCGTGTGTGGATTCAGCAGTCTGCAAACACTTTCTCTGCAGAGTCCCATAACAGGCGTTTTCAGCCCATTACCGGCATATGGAAGAAACAGCAGTAAGCACAGGGAAATATCTGCTTCTAAATCCAAAACGTAGCTACCTAACAGAACGGTTGTCAATGTGTGCACTCAACTTCCAGAGTTAAACCCGTGTGTGGATTCAGCAGTCTGCAAACATCTTCTCTGCAGAGTCCCAAACCAGGCGTTTTCAGCCCATTACCGGCATATGGAAGAAACAGCAGTAAGCACAGGGAAATATCTGCTTCTAAATCCAAAACGCAGCTATCTAACAGAACGGTTGTCAATGTGTGCACTCAACTTCCAGAGTTAAACCCGTGTGTGGATTCAGCAGTCTGCAAACACTTTCTCTGCAGAGACCCAAAACAGGCGTTTTCAGCCCATTACCGGCATATGGAAGAAACAGCAGTAAGCCCAGGGAAATATCTGCTTCTAAATCCAAAACGCAGCTATCTAACAGAACGGTTGTCAATGTGTGCACTCAACTTCCAGAGTTAAACCCGTGTGTGGATTCAGCAGTCTGCAAACACTTTCTCTGCAGAGTCCCAAAACAGGCGTTTTCAGCCCATTACCGGCATATGGAAGAAACAGCAGTAAGCACAGGGAAATATCTGCTTCTAAATCCAAAACGCAGCTATCTAACAGAACGGTTGTCAATGTGTGCACTTAACTTCCAGAGTTAAACCCGTGTGTGGATTCAGCAGTCTGCAAACCCTTTCTCTGCAGAGTCCCAAAACAGGCGTTTTCAGCCCATTACCGGCATATGGAAGAAACAGCAGTAAGCACAGGGAAATATCTGCTTCTAAATCCAAAATGCAGCTATCTAACAGAACGGCTGTCAATGTGTGCACTGAACTTCCAGAGTTAAACCCGTGTGTGGATTCAGCAGTCTGCAAACACTTTCTCTGCAGAGTCCCAAAACAGGCGTTTTCAGCCCATTACCGGCATATGGAAGAAACAGCAGTAAGCCCAGGGAAATATCTGCTTCTAAATCCAAAACGCAGCTATCTAACAGAACGGTTGTCAATGTGTGCACTCAACTTCCAGAGTTAAACCCGTGTGTGGATTCAGCAGTCTGCAAACACTTTCTCTGCAGAGTCCCAAAACAGGCGTTTTCAGCCCATTACCGGCATATGGAAGAAACAGCAGTAAGCACAGGGAAATATCTGCTTCTAAATCCAAAACGCAGCTATCTAACAGAACGGTTGTCAATGTGTGCACTCAACTTCCAGAGTTAAACCCGTGTGTGGATTCAGCAGTCTGCAAACACTTTCTCTGCAGAGTCCCAAAACAGGCGTTTTCAGCCCATTACCGGCATATGGAAGAAACAGCAGTAAGCACAGGGAAATATCTGCTTCTAAATCCAAAACGCAGCTATCTAACAGAACGGTTGTCAATGTGTGCACTCAACTTCCAGAGTTAAACCCGTGTGTGGATTCAGCAGTCTGCAAACACTTTCTCTGCAGAGTCCCAAAACAGGCGTTTTCAGCCCATTACCGGCATATGGAAGAAACAGCAGTAAGCACAGGGAAATATCTGCTTCTTAATCCAAAATGCAGCTATCTAACAGAACAGCTGTCAATGTGTGCACTGAACTTCCACAGTTTAACCCGTGTGTGGATTCAGCAGTCTGCAAACACTTTCTCTGCAGAGTCCCAAAACAGGCGTTTTCAGCCTATTACCGGCATATGGAAATAACAGCAGTAAGCACAGGGAAATATGTGCTTCTAAATCCAAAACGCAGCTATCTAACAGAACGGTTGTCAATGTGTGCACTCAACTTCCAGAGTTAAACCCGTGTGTGGATTCAGCAGTCTGCAAACACTTTCTCTGCAGAGTCCCAAAACAGGCGTTTTCAGCCCATTACCGGCATATGGAAGAAACAGCAGTAAGCACAGGGAAATATCTGCTTCTAAATCCAAAACGCAGCTATCTAACAGAACGGTTGTCAATGTGTGCACTCAACTTCCAGAGTTAAACCCGTGTGTGGATTCAGCAGTCTGCAAACCCTTTCTCTGCAGAGTCCCAAAACAGGCGTTTTCAGCCCATTACCGGCATATGGAAGAAACAGCAGTCAGCACAGGGAAATATCTGCTTCTAAATCCAAAATGCAGCTATCTAACAGAACGGCTGTCAATGTGTGCACTGAACTTCCAGAGTTAAACCCGTGTGTGGATTCAGCAGTCTGCAAACACTTTCTCTGCAGAGTCCCAAAACAGGCGTTTTCAGCCCATTACCGGCATATGGAAGAAACAGCAGTAAGCCCAGGGAAATATCTGCTTCTAAATCCAAAACGCAGCTATCTAACAGAACGGCTGTCAATGTGTGCACTCAACTTCCAGAGTTAAACCCGTGTGTGGATTCAGCAGTCTGCAAACACTTTCTCTGCAGAGTCCCAAAACAGGCGTTTTCAGCCCATTACCGGCATATGGAAGAAACAGCAGTAAGCACAGGGAAATATCTGCTTCTAAATCCAAAACGCAGCTATCTAACAGAACGGCTGTCAATGTGTGCACTCCACTTCCAGAGTTAAACCCGTGTGTGGATTCAGCAGTCTGCAAACACTTTCTCTGCAGAGTCCCAAAACAGGCGTTTTCAGCCCATTACCGGCATATGGAAGAAACAGCAGTAAGCACAGGGAAATATCTGCTTCTAAATCCAAAACGCAGCTATCTAACAGAACGGCTGTCAATGTGTGCACTCAACTTCCAGAGTTAAACCCGTGTGTGGATTCAGCAGTCTGCAAACACTTTCTCTGCAGAGTCCCATAACAGGCGTTTTCAGCCCATTACCGGCATATGGAAGAAACAGCAGTAAGCACAGGGAAATATCTGCTTCTAAATCCAAAACGTAGCTACCTAACAGAACGGTTGTCAATGTGTGCACTCAACTTCCAGAGTTAAACCCGTGTGTGGATTCAGCAGTCTGCAAACATCTTCTCTGCAGAGTCCCAAACCAGGCGTTTTCAGCCCATTACCGGCATATGGAAGAAACAGCAGTAAGCACAGGGAAATATCTGCTTCTAAATCCAAAACGCAGCTATCTAACAGAACGGTTGTCAATGTGTGCACTCAACTTCCAGAGTTAAACCCGTGTGTGGATTCAGCAGTCTGCAAACACTTTCTCTGCAGAGACCCAAAACAGGCGTTTTCAGCCCATTACCGGCATATGGAAGAAACAGCAGTAAGCCCAGGGAAATATCTGCTTCTAAATCCAAAACGCAGCTATCTAACAGAACGGTTGTCAATGTGTGCACTCAACTTCCAGAGTTAAACCCGTGTGTGGATTCAGCAGTCTGCAAACACTTTCTCTGCAGAGTCCCAAAACAGGCGTTTTCAGCCCATTACCGGCATATGGAAGAAACAGCAGTAAGCACAGGGAAATATCTGCTTCTAAATCCAAAACGCAGCTATCTAACAGAACGGTTGTCAATGTGTGCACTTAACTTCCAGAGTTAAACCCGTGTGTGGATTCAGCAGTCTGCAAACCCTTTCTCTGCAGAGTCCCAAAACAGGCGTTTTCAGCCCATTACCGGCATATGGAAGAAACAGCAGTAAGCACAGGGAAATATCTGCTTCTAAATCCAAAATGCAGCTATCTAACAGAACGGCTGTCAATGTGTGCACTGAACTTCCAGAGTTAAACCCGTGTGTGGATTCAGCAGTCTGCAAACACTTTCTCTGCAGAGTCCCAAAACAGGCGTTTTCAGCCCATTACCGGCATATGGAAGAAACAGCAGTAAGCCCAGGGAAATATCTGCTTCTAAATCCAAAACGCAGCTATCTAACAGAACGGTTGTCAATGTGTGCACTCAACTTCCAGAGTTAAACCCGTGTGTGGATTCAGCAGTCTGCAAACACTTTCTCTGCAGAGTCCCAAAACAGGCGTTTTCAGCCCATTACCGGCATATGGAAGAAACAGCAGTAAGCACAGGGAAATATCTGCTTCTTAATCCAAAATGCAGCTATCTAACAGAACAGCTGTCAATGTGTGCACTGAACTTCCACAGTTTAACCCGTGTGTGGATTCAGCAGTCTGCAAACACTTTCTCTGCAGAGTCCCAAAACAGGCGTTTTCAGCCTATTACCGGCATATGGAAATAACAGCAGTAAGCACAGGGAAATATGTGCTTCTAAATCCAAAACGCAGCTATCTAACAGAACGGTTGTCAATGTGTGCACTCAACTTCCAGAGTTAAACCCGTGTGTGGATTCAGCAGTCTGCAAACACTTTCTCTGCAGAGTCCCAAAACAGGCGTTTTCAGCCCATTACCGGCATATGGAAGAAACAGCAGTAAGCACAGGGAAATATCTGCTTCTAAATCCAAAACGCAGCTATCTAACAGAACGGTTGTCAATGTGTGCACTCAACTTCCAGAGTTAAACCCGTGTGTGGATTCAGCAGTCTGCAAACCCTTTCTCTGCAGAGTCCCAAAACAGGCGTTTTCAGCCCATTACCGGCATATGGAAGAAACAGCAGTCAGCACAGGGAAATATCTGCTTCTAAATCCAAAATGCAGCTATCTAACAGAACGGCTGTCAATGTGTGCACTGAACTTCCAGAGTTAAACCCGTGTGTGGATTCAGCAGTCTGCAAACACTTTCTCTGCAGAGTCCCAAAACAGGCGTTTTCAGCCCATTACCGGCATATGGAAGAAACAGCAGTAAGCCCAGGGAAATATCTGCTTCTAAATCCAAAACGCAGCTATCTAACAGAACGGCTGTCAATGTGTGCACTCAACTTCCAGAGTTAAACCCGTGTGTGGATTCAGCAGTCTGCAAACACTTTCTCTGCAGAGTCCCAAAACAGGCGTTTTCAGCCCATTACCGGCATATGGAAGAAACAGCAGTAAGCACAGGGAAATATCTGCTTCTAAATCCAAAACGCAGCTATCTAACAGAACGGCTGTCAATGTGTGCACTCCACTTCCAGAGTTAAACCCGTGTGTGGATTCAGCAGTCTGCAAACACTTTCTCTGCAGAGTCCCAAAACAGGCGTTTTCAGCCCATTACCGGCATATGGAAGAAACAGCAGTAAGCACAGGGAAATATCTGCTTCTAAATCCAAAACGCAGCTATCTAACAGAACGGTTGTCAATGTGTGCACTCAACTTCCAGAGTTAAACCCGTGTGTGGATTCAGCAGTCTGCAAACACTTTCTCTGCAGAGTCCCAAAACAGGCGTTTTCAGCCCATTACCGGCATATGGAAGAAACAGCAGTAAGCACAGGGAAATATCTGCTTCTAAATCCAAAACGCAGCTATCTAACAGAACGGCTGTCAATGTGTGCACTCAACTTCCAGAGTTAAACCCGTGTGTGGATTCAGCAGTCTGCAAACACTTTCTCTGCAGATTCCCAAAACAGGCGTTTTCAGCCCATTACCGGCATATGGAAGAAACAGCAGTAAGCACAGGGAAATATCTGCTTCTAAATCCAAAACGTAGCTATCTAACAGAACGGTTGTCAATGTGTGCACTCAACTTCCAGAGTTAAACCCGTGTGTGGATTCAGCAGTCTGCAAACATCTTCTCTGCAGAGTCCCAAACCAGGCGTTTTCAGCCCATTACCGGCATATGGAAGAAACAGCAGTAAGCACAGGGAAATATCTGCTTCTAAATCCAAAACGCAGCTATCTAACAGAACGGTTGTCAATGTGTGCACTCAACTTCCAGAGTTAAACCCGTGTGTGGATTCAGCAGTCTGCAAACACTTTCTCTGCAGAGACCCAAAACAGGCGTTTTCAGCCCATTACCGGCATATGGAAGAAACAGCAGTAAGCCCAGGGAAATATCTGCTTCTAAATCCAAAACGCAGCTATCTAACAGAACGGTTGTCAATGTGTGCACTCAACTTCCAGAGTTAAACCCGTGTGTGGATTCAGCAGTCTGCAAACACTTTCTCTGCAGAGTCCCAAAACAGGCGTTTTCAGCCCATTACCGGCATATGGAAGAAACAGCAGTAAGCACAGGGAAATATCTGCTTCTAAATCCAAAACGCAGCTATCTAACAGAACGGTTGTCAATGTGTGCACTCAACTTCCAGAGTTAAACCCGTGTGTGGATTCAGCAGTCTGCAAACCCTTTCTCTGCAGAGTCCCAAAACAGGCGTTTTCAGCCCATTACCGGCATATGGAAGAAACAGCAGTAAGCCCAGGGAAATATCTGCTTCTAAATCCAAAATGCAGCTATCTAACAGAACGGCTGTCAATGTGTGCACTGAACTTCCAGAGTTAAACCCGTGTGTGGATTCAGCAGTCTGCAAACACTTTCTCTGCAGAGTCCCAAAACAGGCGTTTTCAGCCCATTACCGGCATATGGAAGAAACAGCAGTAAGCACAGGGAAATATCTGCTTCTAAATCCAAAACGCAGCTATCTAACAGAACGGTTGTCAATGTGTGCACTCAACTTCCAGAGTTAAACCCGTGTGTGGATTCAGCAGTCTGCAAACACTTTCTCTGCAGAGTCCCAAAACAGGTGTTTTCAGCCCATTACCGGCATATGGAAGAAACAGCAGTAAGCACAGGGAAATATCTGCTTCTAAATCCAAAACGCAGCTATCTAACAGAACGGTTGTCAATGTGTGCACTCAACTTCCAGAGTTAAACCCGTGTGTGGATTCAGCAGTCTGCAAACACTTTCTCTGCAGAGTCCCAAAACAGGCGTTTTCAGCCCATTACCGGCATATGGAAGAAACAGCAGTAAGCACAGGGAAATATCTGCTTCTTAATCCAAAATGCAGCTATCTAACAGAACAGCTGTCAATGTGTGCACTGAACTTCCACAGTTTAACCCGTGTGTGGATTCAGCAGTCTGCAAACACTTTCTCTGCAGAGTCCCAAAACAGGCGTTTTCAGCCTATTACCGGCATATGGAAATAACAGCAGTAAGCACAGGGAAATATGTGCTTCTAAATCCAAAACGCAGCTATCTAACAGAACGGTTGTCAATGTGTGCACTCAACTTCCAGAGTTAAACCCGTGTGTGGATTCAGCAGTCTGCAAACACTTTCTCTGCAGAGTCCCAAAACAGGCGTTTTCAGCCCATTACCGGCATATGGAAGAAACAGCAGTAAGCACAGGGAAATATCTGCTTCTAAATCCAAAACGCAGCTATCTAACAGAACGGTTGTCAATGTGTGCACTCAACTTCCAGAGTTAAACCCGTGTGTGGATTCAGCAGTCTGCAAACCCTTTCTCTGCAGAGTCCCAAAACAGGCGTTTTCAGCCCATTACCGGCATATGGAAGAAACAGCAGTCAGCACAGGGAAATATCTGCTTCTAAATCCAAAATGCAGCTATCTAACAGAACGGCTGTCAATGTGTGCACTGAACTTCCAGAGTTAAACCCGTGTGTGGATTCAGCAGTCTGCAAACACTTTCTCTGCAGAGTCCCAAAACAGGCGTTTTCAGCCCATTACCGGCATATGGAAGAAACAGCAGTAAGCCCAGGGAAATATCTGCTTCTAAATCCAAAACGCAGCTATCTAACAGAACGGCTGTCAATGTGTGCACTCAACTTCCAGAGTTAAACCCGTGTGTGGATTCAGCAGTCTGCAAACACTTTCTCTGCAGAGTCCCAAAACAGGCGTTTTCAGCCCATTACCGGCATATGGAAGAAACAGCAGTAAGCACAGGGAAATATCTGCTTCTAAATCCAAAACGCAGCTATCTAACAGAACGGTTGTCAATGTGTGCACTCAACTTCCAGAGTTAAACCCGTGTGTGGATTCAGCAGTCTGCAAACACTTTCTCTGCAGAGTCCCAAAACAGGCGTTTTCAGCCCATTACCGGCATATGGAAGAAACAGCAGTAAGCACAGGGAAATATCTGCTTCTAAATCTAAAACGCAGCTATCTAACAGAACGGTTGTCAATGTGTGCACTCAACTTCCAGAGTTAAACCCGTGTGTGGATTCAGCAGTCTGCAAACACTTTCTCTGCAGAGTCCCAAAACAGGCGTTTTCAGCCCATTACCGGCATATGGAAGAAACAGCAGTAAGCCCAGGGAAATATCTGCTTCTAAATCCAAAACGCAGCTATCTAACAGAATGGTTGTCAATGTGTGCACTCAACTTCCAGAGTTAAACCCGTGTGTGGATTCAGCAGTCTGCAAACACTTTCTCTGCAGAGTCCCAAAACAGGCGTTTTCAGCCCATTACCGGCATATGGAAGAAACAGCAGTAAGCACAGGGAAATATCTGCTTCTTAATCCAAAACGCAGCTATCTAACAGAACGGCTGTCAATGTGTGCACTGAACTTCCAGAGTTTAACCCGTGTGTGGATTCAGCAGTCTGCAAACACTTTCTCTGCAGAGTCCCAAAACAGGCGTTTTCAGCCCATTACCGGCATATGGAAGAAACAGCAGTAAGCCCAGGGAAATATCTGCTTCTAAATCCAAAACGCAGCTATCTAACAGAACGGTTGTCAATGTGTGCACTCAACTTCCAGAGTTAAACCCGTGTGTGGATTCAGCAGTCTGCAAACACTTTCTCTGCAGAGTCCCAAAACAGGCGTTTTCAGCCCATTACCGGCATATGGAAGAAACAGCAGTAAGCCCAGGGAAATATCTGCTTCCAAATCCAAAACGCAGCTATCTAACAGAACGGCTGTCAATGTGTGCACTCAACGTCCAGAGTTAAACCCGTGTGTGGATTCAGCAGTCTGCAAACACTTTCTCTGCAGAGTCCCAAAACAGGCGTTTTCAGCCCATTACCGGCATATGGAAGAAACAGCAGTAAGCACAGGGAAATATCTGCTTCTAAATCCAAAACGCAGCTATCTAACAGAACGGTTGTCAATGTGTGCACTCAACTTCCAGAGTTAAACCCGTGTGTGGATTCAGCAGTCTGCAAACACTTTCTCTGCAGAGTCCCAAAACAGGCGTTTTCAGCCCATTACTGGCCTATGGAAGAAACAGCAGTAAGCACAGGGAAATATCTGCTTCTAAATCCAAAACGCAGCTATCTAACAGAACGGCTGTCAATGTGTGCACTGAACTTCCAGAGTTAAACCCGTGTGTGGATTCAGCAGTCTGCAAACACTTTCTCTGCAGAGTCCCAAAAGGCGCTTTCACCCCATCACCGGCATATGGAAGAAACAGCAGTAAGCACAGGGAAATATCTGCTTCTAAATCCAAAACGCAGCTATCTAACAGAACGGTTGTCAATGTGTGCACTCAACTTCCAGAGTTAAACCCGTGTGTGGATTCAGCAGTCTGCAAACACTTTCTCTGCAGAGTCCCAAAACAGGCGTTTTCAGCCCATTACCGGCATATGGAAGAAACAGCAGTAAGCACAGGGAAATATCTGTTTCTAAATCCAAAACGCAGCTATCTAACAGAACGGTTGTCAATGTGTGCACTCAACTTCCAGAGTTAAACCCGTGTGTGGATTCAGCAGTCTGCAAACACTTTCTCTGCAGAGTCCCAAAACAGGCGTTTTCAGCCCATTAACGGCATATGGAAGAAACAGCAGTAAGCACAGGGAAATATCTGCTTCTAAATCTAAAACGCAGCTATCTAACACAACGGTTGTCAATGTGTGCACTCAACTTCCAGAGTTAAACCCGTGTGTGGATTCAGCAGTCTGCAAACACTTTCTCTGCAGAGTCCCAAAACAGGCGTTTTCAGCCCATTACCGGCATATGGAAGAAACAGCAGTAAGCCCAGGGAAATATCTGCTTCTAAATCCAAAACGCAGCTATCTAACAGAATGGTTGTCAATGTGTGCACTCAACTTCCAGAGTTAAACCCGTGTGTGGATTCAGCAGTCTGCAAACACTTTCTCTGCAGAGTCCCAAACCAGGCGTTTTCAGCCCATTACCGGCATATGGAAGAAACAGCAGTAAGCACAGGGAAATATCTGCTTCTTAATCCAAAATGCAGCTATCTAACAGAACGGCTGTCAATGTGTGCACTGAACTTCCAGAGTTTAACCCGTGTGTGGATTCAGCAGTCTGCAAACACTTTCTCTGCAGAGTCCCAAAACAGGCGTTTTCAGCCCATTACCGGCATATGGAAATAACAGCAGTAAGCACAGGGAAATATCTGCTTCTAAATCCAAAACGCAGCTATCTAACAGAACGGTTGTCAATGTGTGCACTCAACTTCCAGAGTTAAACCCGTGTGTGGATTCAGCAGTCTGCAAACACTTTCTCTGCAGAGTCCCAAAACAGGCGTTTTCAGCCCATTACCGGCATATGGAAGAAACAGCAGTAAGCCCAGGGAAATATCTGCTTCTAAATCCAAAACGCAGCTATCTAACAGAACGGCTGTCAATGTGTGCACTCAACGTCCAGAGTTAAACCCGTGTGTGGATTCAGCAGTCTGCAAACACTTTCTCTGCAGAGTCCCAAAACAGGCGTTTTCAGCCCATTACCGGCATATGGAAGAAACAGCAGTAAGCACAGGGAAATATCTGCTTCTAAATCCAAAACGCAGCTATCTAACAGAACGGTTGTCAATGTGTGCACTCAACTTCCAGAGTTAAACCCGTGTGTGGATTCAGCAGTCTGCAAACACTTTCTCTGCAGAGTCCCAAAACAGGCGTTTTCAGCCCATTACTGGCCTATGGAAGAAACAGCAGTAAGCACAGGGAAATATCTGCTTCTAAATCCAAAACGCTGCTATCTAACAGAACGGCTGTCAATGTGTGCACTGAACTTCCAGAGTTAAACCCGTGTGTGGATTCAGCAGTCTGCAAACACTTTCTCTGCAGAGTCCCAAAACAGGCGTTTTCAGCCCATCACCGGCATATGGAAGAAACAGCAGTAAGCACAGGGAAATATCTGCTTCTAAATCCAAAACGCAGCTATCTAACAGAACGGTTGTCAATGTGTGCACTCAACTTCCAGAGTTAAACCCGTGTGTGGATTCAGCAGTCTGCAAACACTTTCTCTGCAGAGTCCCAAAACAGGCGTTTTCAGCCCATTACCGGCATATGGAAGAAACAGCAGTAAGCACAGGGAAATATCTGTTTCTAAATCCAAAACGCAGCTATCTAACAGAACGGTTGTCAATGTGTGCACTCAACTTCCAGAGTTAAACCCGTGTGTGGATTCAGCAGTCTGCAAACACTTTCTCTGCAGAGTCCCAAAACAGGCGTTTTCAGCCCATTACCGGCATATGGAAGAAACAGCAGTAAGCACAGGGAAATATCTGCTTCTAAATCCAAAACGTAGCTATCTAACAGAACGGTTGTCAATGTGTGCACTCAACTTCCAGAGTTAAACCCGTGTGTGGATGCAGCAGTCTGCAAACACTTTCTCTGCAGAGTCCCAAAACAGGCGTTTTCAGCCCATTACCGGCATATGGAAGAAACAGCAGTAAGCGCAGGGAAATATCTGCTTCTTAATCCAAAATGCAGCTATCTAACAGAACCGCTGTCAATGTGTGCACTGAACTTCCAGAGTTAAACCCGTGTGTGGATTCAGCAGTCTGCAAACACTTTCTCTGCAGAGTCCCAAAACAGGCGTTTTCAGCCCATTACCGGCATATGGAAGTAACAGCAGTAAGCACAGGGAAATATCTGCTTCTAAATCCAAAACGCAGCTATCTAACAGAACGGTTGTCAATGTGTGCACTCCACTTCCAGAGTTAAACCCGTGTGTGGATTCAGCAGTCTGCAAACACTTTCTCTGCAGAGTCCCAAAACAGGCGTTTTCAGCCCATTACCGGCATATGGAAGAAACAGCAGTAAGCCCAGGGAAATATCTGCTTCTAAATCCAAAACGCAGCTATCTAACAGAACGGTTGTCAATGTGTGCACTCAACTTCCAGAGTTAAACCCGTGTGTGGATTCAGCAGTCTGCAAACACTTTCTCTGCAGAGTCCCAAAACAGGCGTTTTCAGCCCATTACCGGCATATGGAAGAAACAGCAGTAAGCCCAGGGAAATATCTGCTTCTAAATCCAAAACGCAGCTATCTAACAGAACGGTTGTCAATGTGTGCACTCAACTTCCAGAGTTAAACCCGTGTGTGGATTCAGCAGTCTGCAAACACTTTCTCTGCAGAGTCCCAAAACAGGCGTTTTCAGCCCATTACCGGCATATGGAAGAAACAGCAGTAAGCACAGGGAAATATCTGCTTCTAAATCCAAAACGTAGCTATCTAACAGAACGGTTGTTAATGTGTGCACTCAACTTCCAGAGTTAAACCCGTGTGTGGATTCAGCAGTCTGCAAACACTTTCTCTGCAGAGTCCCAAAACAGGCGTTTTCAGCCCCTTACTGGCATATGGAAGAAACAGCAGTAAGCACAGGGAAATATCTGCTTCTAAATGCAAAACGCAGCTATCTAACAGAACGGTTGTCAATGTGTGCACTCAACTTCCAGAGTTAAACCCGTGTGTGGATTCAGCAGTCTGCAAACACTTTCTCTGCAGAGTCCCAAAACAGGCGTTTTCAGCCCATTACCGGCATATGGAAGAAACAGCAGTAAGCACAGGGAAATATCTGCTTCTAAATCCAAAACGCAGCTATCTAACAGAACGGTTGTCAATGTGTGCACTCAACTTCCAGAGTTAAACCCGTGTGTGGATTCAGGAGTCTGCAAACACTTTCTCTGCAGAGTCCCAAAACAGGCGTTTTCAGCCCATTACCGGCATATGGAAGAAACAGCAGTAAGCCCAGGGAAATATCTGCTTCTAAATCCAAAACGCAGCTATCTAACAGAACGGTTGTCAATGTGTGCACTCAACTTCCAGAGTTAAACCCGTGTGTGGATTCAGCAGTCTGCAAACACTTTCTCTGCAGAGTCCCAAAACAGGCGTTTTCAGCCCATTACCGGCATATGGAAGAAACAGCAGTAAGCACAGGGAAATATCTGCTTCTAAATCCAAAACGCAGCTCTCTAACAGAACGGTTGTCAATGTGGGCACTCAACTTCCAGAGTTAAACCCGTGTGTGGATTCAGCAGTCTGCAAACACTTTCTCTGCAGAGTCCGAAAACAGGCGTTTTCAGCCCATTACCGGCATATGGAAGAAACAGCAGTAAGCCCAGGGAAATATCTGCTTCTAAATCCAAAACGCAGCTCTCTAACAGAACGGTTGTCAATTTGTGCACTCAACTTCCAGAGTTAAACCCGTGTGTGGATTCAGCAGTCTGCAAACACTTTCTCTGCAGAGTCCCAAAGCAGGCATTTTCAGCCCATTACCGGCATATGGAAGAAACAGCAGTAAGCACTGGGAAATATCTGCTTCTAAATCCAAAATGCAGCTATCTAACAGAACGGTTGTCAATGTGTGCACTCAACTTCCAGAGTTAAACCCGTGTGTGGATTCAGCAGTCTGCAAACACTTTCTCTGCAGAGTCCCAAAACAGGCGTTTTCAGCCCATTACCGGCATAAGGAAGAAACAGGAGTAAGCTCAGGGAAATATCTGCTTCTAAAACCCAAACGCAGCTATCTAACAGAACGGTTGTCAATGTGTGCACTCAACTTCCAGAGTTAAACCCGTGTGTGGATTCAGCAGTCTGCAAACATCTTCTCTGCAGAGTCCCAAACCAGGCGTTTTCAGCCCATTACCGGCATATGGAAGAAACAGCAGTAAGCACAGGGAAATATCTGCTTCTAAATCCAAAACGCAGCTATCTAACAGAACGGTTGTCAATGTGTGCACTCAACTTCCAGAGTTAAACCCGTGTTTGGATTCAGCAGTCTGCAAACACTTTCTCTGCAGAGACCCAAAACAGGCGTTTTCAGCCCATTACCGGCATATGAAAGAAACAGCAGTAAGACCAGGGAAATATCTGCTTCTAAATCCAAAACGCAGCTATCTAACAGAACGGTTGTCAATGTGTGCACTCAACTTCCAGAGTTAAACCCGTGTGTGGATTCAGCAGTCTGCAAACACTTTCTCTGCAGAGTCCCAAAACAGGCGTTTTCAGCCCATTACCGGCATATGGAAGAAACAGCAGTAAGCACAGGGAAATATCTGCTTCTAAATCCAAAACGCAGCTATCTAACAGAACGGTTGTCAATGTGTGCACTCAACTTCCAGAGTTAAACCCGTGTGTGGATTCAGCAGTCTGCAAACACTTTCTCTGCAGAGTCCCAAAACAGGCGTTTTCAGCCCCTTACTGGCATATGGAAGAAACAGCAGTAAGCACAGGGAAATATCTGCTTCTAAATGCAAAACGCAGCTATCTAACAGAACGGTTGTCAATGTGTGCACTCAACTTCCAGAGTTAAACCCGTGTGTGGATTCAGCAGTCTGCAAACACTTTCTCTGCAGAGTCCCAAAACAGGCGTTTTCAGCCCATTACCGGCATATGGAAGAAACAGCAGTAAGCACAGGGAAATATCTGCTTCTAAATCCAAAACGCAGCTATCTAACAGAACGGTTGTCAATGTGTGCACTCAACTTCCAGAGTTAAACCCGTGTGTGGATTCAGGAGTCTGCAAACACTTTCTCTGCAGAGTCCCAAAACAGGCGTTTTCAGCCCATTACCGGCATATGGAAGAAACAGCAGTAAGCCCAGGGAAATATCTGCTTCTAAATCCAAAACGCAGCTATCTAACAGAACGGTTGTCAATGTGTGCACTCAACTTCCAGAGTTAAACCCGTGTGTGGATTCAGCAGTCTGCAAACACTTTCTCTGCAGAGTCCCAAAACAGGCGTTTTCAGCCCATTACCGGCATATGGAAGAAACAGCAGTAAGCACAGGGAAATATCTGCTTCTAAATCCAAAACGCAGCTCTCTAACAGAACGGTTGTCAATGTGGGCACTCAACTTCCAGAGTTAAACCCGTGTGTGGATTCAGCAGTCTGCAAACACTTTCTCTGCAGAGTCCGAAAACAGGCGTTTTCAGCCCATTACCGGCATATGGAAGAAACAGCAGTAAGCCCAGGGAAATATCTGCTTCTAAATCCAAAACGCAGCTCTCTAACAGAACGGTTGTCAATTTGTGCACTCAACTTCCAGAGTTAAACCCGTGTGTGGATTCAGCAGTCTGCAAACACTTTCTCTGCAGAGTCCCAAAGCAGGCATTTTCAGCCCATTACCGGCATATGGAAGAAACAGCAGTAAGCACTGGGAAATATCTGCTTCTAAATCCAAAATGCAGCTATCTAACAGAACGGTTGTCAATGTGTGCACTCAACTTCCAGAGTTAAACCCGTGTGTGGATTCAGCAGTCTGCAAACACTTTCTCTGCAGAGTCCCAAAACAGGCGTTTTCAGCCCTTTACCGGCATAAGGAAGAAACAGGAGTAAGCTCAGGGAAATATCTGCTTCTAAAACCCAAACGCAGCTATCTAACAGAACGGTTGTCAATGTGTGCACTCAACTTCCAGAGTTAAACCCGTGTGTGGATTCAGCAGTCTGCAAACATCTTCTCTGCAGAGTCCCAAACCAGGCGTTTTCAGCCCATTACCGGCATATGGAAGAAACAGCAGTAAGCACAGGGAAATATCTGCTTCTAAATCCAAAACGCAGCTATCTAACAGAACGGTTGTCAATGTGTGCACTCAACTTCCAGAGTTAAACCCGTGTTTGGATTCAGCAGTCTGCAAACACTTTCTCTGCAGAGACCCAAAACAGGCGTTTTCAGCCCATTACCGGCATATGAAAGAAACAGCAGTAAGACCAGGGAAATATCTGCTTCTAAATCCAAAACGCAGCTATCTAACAGAACGGTTGTCAATGTGTGCACTCAACTTCCAGAGTTAAACCCGTGTGTGGATTCAGCAGTCTGCAAACACTTTCTCTGCAGAGTCCCAAAACAGGCGTTTTCAGCCCATTACCGGCATATGGAAGAAACAGCAGTAAGCACAGGGAAATATCTGCTTCTAAATCCAAAACGCAGCTATCTAACAGAACGGTTGTCAATGTGTGCACTCAACTTCCAGAGTTAAACCCGTGTGTGGATTCAGGAGTCTGCAAACCCTTTCTCTGCAGAGTCCCAAAACAGGCGTTTTCAGCCCATTACCGGCATATGGAAGAAACAGCAGTAAGCACAGGGAAATATCTGCTTCTAAATCCAAAACAAAGCTGTCTAACAGAACGGTTGTCAATGTGTGCACTCAACTTCCAGAGTTAAACCCGTGTGTGGATTCAGCAGTCTGCAAACACTTTCTCTGCAGAGTCCGAAAACAGGCGTTTTCAGCCCATTACCGGCATATGGAAGAAACAGCAGTAAGCCCAGGGAAATATCTGCTTCTAAATCCAAAACGCAGCTCTCTAACAGAACGGTTGTCAATGTGTGCACTCAAATTCCAGAGTTAAACCCGTGTGTGGATTCAGCAGTCTGCAAACACTTTCTCTGCAGAGTCCCAAAACAGGCGTTTTCAGCCCATTACCGGCATATGGAAGAAACAGCAGTAAGCACTGGGAAATATCTGCTTCTAAATCCAAAATGCAGCTATCTAACAGAACGGTTGTCAATGTGTGCACTCAACTTCCAGAGTTAAACCCGTGTGTGGATTCAGCAGTCTGCAAACACTTTCTCTGCAGAGTCCCAAAACAGGCGTTTTCAGCCCATTACCGGCATAAGGAAGAAACAGGAGTAAGCTGAGGGAAATATCTGCTTCTAAAACCAAAACGCAGCTATCTAACAGAACGGTTGTCAATGTGTGCACTCAACTTCCAGAGTTAAACCCGTGTGTGGATTCAGCAGTCTGCAAACATCTTCTCTGCAGAGTCGCAAACCAGGCGTTTTCAGCCCATTACCGGCATATGGAAGAAACAGCAGTAAGCACAGGGAAATATCTGCTTCTAAATCCAAAACGCAGCTATCTAACAGAACGGTTGTCAATGTGTGCACTCAACTTCCAGAGTTAAACCCGTGTTTGGATTCAGCAGTCTGCAAACACTTTCTCTGCAGAGACCCAAAACAGGCGTTTTCAGCCCATTACCGGCATATGGAAGAAACAGCAGTAAGCCCAGGGAAATATCTGCTTCTAAATCCAAAACGCAGCTATCTAACAGAACGGTTGTCAATGTGTGCACTCAACTTCCAGAGTTAAACCCGTGTGTGGATTCAGCAGTCTGCAAACACTTTCTCTGCAGAGTCCCAAAACAGGCGTTTTCAGCCCATTACCGGCATATGGAAGAAACAGCAGTAAGCACAGGGAAATATCTGCTTCTAAATCCAAAACGCAGCTATCTAACAGAACGGTTGTCAATGTGTGCACTCAACTTCCAGAGTTAAACCCGTGTGTGGATTCAGCAGTCTGCTAACCCTTTCTCTGCAGAGTCCCAAAACAGGCGTTTTCAGCCCATTACCGGCATATGGAAGAAACAGCAGTAAGCCCAGGGAAATATCTGCTTCTAAATCCAAAACGCAGCTATCTAACAGAATGGTTGTCAATGTGTGCACTCAACTTCCAGAGTTAAACCCGTGTGTGGATTCAGCAGTCTGCAAACACTTTCTCTGCAGAGTCCCAAAACAAGCGTTTTCAGCCCATTACCGGCATATGGAAGAAACAGCAGTAAGCACAGGGAAATATCTGCTTCTAAATCCAAAACGCAGCTATCTAACAGAACGGCTGTCAATGTGTGCACTCAACTTCCAGAGTTAAACCCGTGTGTGGATTCAGCAGTCTGCAAACACTTTCTCTGCAGAGTCCCAAAACAGGCGTTTTCAGCCCATTACCGGCATATGGAAGAAACAGCAGTAAGCACAGGGAAATATCTGCTTCTAAATCCAAAATGCAGCTATCTAACAGAACGGCTGTCAATGTGTTCACTGAACTTCCAGAGTTAAACCCGTGTGTGGATTCAGCAGTCTGCAAACACTTTCTCTGCAGAGTCCCAAAACAGGCGTTTTCAGCCCATTACCGGCATATGGAAGTAACAGCAGTAAGCACAGGGAAATATCTGCTTCTAAATCCAAAACGCAGCTATCTAACAGAACGGTTGTCAATGTGTGCACTCAACTTCCAGAGTTAAACCCGTGTGTGGATTCAGCAGTCTGCAAACACTTTCTCTGCAGAGTCCCAAAACAGGCGTTTTCAGCCCATTACCGGCATATGGAAGAAACAGCAGTAAGCCCAGGGAAATATCTGCTTCTAAATCCAAAACGCAGCTATCTAACAGAACGGCTGTCAATGTGTGCACTCAACTTCCAGAGTTAAACCCGTGTGTGGATTCAGCAGTCTGCAAACACTTTCTCTGCAGAGTCCCAAAACAGGCGTTTTCAGCCCATTACCGGCATATGGAAGAAACAGCAGTAAGCACAGGGAAATATCTGCTTCTAAATCCAAAACGCAGCTATCTAACAGAACGGTTGTCAATGTGTGCACTCAACTTCCAGAGTTAAACCCGTGTGTGGATTCAGCAGTCTGCAAACACTTTCTCTGCAGAGTCCCAAAACAGGCGTTTTCAGCCCATTACTGGCCTATGGAAGAAACAGCAGTAAGCACAGGGAAATATCTGCTTCTAAATCCAAAACGCAGCTATCTAACAGAACGGCTGTCAATGTGTGCACTGAACTTCCAGAGTTAAACCCGTGTGTGGATTCAGCAGTCTGCAAACACTTTCTCTGCAGAGTCCCAAAAGGCGTTTTCAGCCCATTACCGGCATATGGAAGAAACAGCAGTAAGCACAGGGAAATATCTGCTTCTAAATCCAAAACGCAGCTATCTAACAGAACGGTTGTCAATGTGTGCACTCAAATTCCAGAGTTAAACCCGTGTGTGGATTCAGCAGTCTGCAAACACTTTCTCTGCAGAGTCCCAAAACAGGCGTTTTCAGCCCATTACCGGCATATGGAAGAAACAGCAGCAAGCACAGGAAAATATCTGCTTCTAAATCCAAAACGCAGCTATCTAACAGAACGGTTGTCAATGTGTGCACTCAACTTCCAGAGTTAAACCCGTGTGTGGATTCAGCAGTCTGCAAACACTTTCTCTGCAGAGTCCCAAAACAGGCGTTTTCAGCCCATTACCGGCATATGGAAGAAACAGCAGTAAGCACAGGGAAATATCTGCTTCTAAATCCAAAACGCAGCTATCTAACAGAACGGTTGTCAATGTGTGCACTCAACTTCCAGAGTTAAACCCGTGTGTGGATTCAGCAGTCTGCTAACCCTTTCTCTGCAGAGTCCCAAAACAGGCGTTTTCAGCCCATTACCGGCATATGGAAGAAACAGCAGTAAGCCCAGGGAAATATCTGCTTCTAAATCCAAAACGCAGCTATCTAACAGAATGGTTGTCAATGTGTGCACTCAACTTCCAGAGTTAAACCCGTGTGTGGATTCAGCAGTCTGCAAACACTTTCTCTGCAGAGTCCCAAAACAAGCGTTTTCAGCCCATTACCGGCATATGGAAGAAACAGCAGTAAGCACAGGGAAATATCTGCTTCTAAATCCAAAACGCAGCTATCTAACAGAACGGCTGTCAATGTGTGCACTCAACTTCCAGAGTTAAACCCGTGTGTGGATTCAGCAGTCTGCAAACACTTTCTCTGCAGAGTCCCAAAACAGGCGTTTTCAGCCCATTACCGGCATATGGAAGAAACAGCAGTAAGCACAGGGAAATATCTGCTTCTAAATCCAAAATGCAGCTATCTAACAGAACGGCTGTCAATGTGTTCACTGAACTTCCAGAGTTAAACCCGTGTGTGGATTCAGCAGTCTGCAAACACTTTCTCTGCAGAGTCCCAAAACAGGCGTTTTCAGCCCATTACCGGCATATGGAAGTAACAGCAGTAAGCACAGGGAAATATCTGCTTCTAAATCCAAAACGCAGCTATCTAACAGAACGGTTGTCAATGTGTGCACTCAACTTCCAGAGTTAAACCCGTGTGTGGATTCAGCAGTCTGCAAACACTTTCTCTGCAGAGTCCCAAAACAGGCGTTTTCAGCCCATTACCGGCATATGGAAGAAACAGCAGTAAGCCCAGGGAAATATCTGCTTCTAAATCCAAAACGCAGCTATCTAACAGAACGGCTGTCAATGTGTGCACTCAACTTCCAGAGTTAAACCCGTGTGTGGATTCAGCAGTCTGCAAACACTTTCTCTGCAGAGTCCCAAAACAGGCGTTTTCAGCCCATTACCGGCATATGGAAGAAACAGCAGTAAGCACAGGGAAATATCTGCTTCTAAATCCAAAACGCAGCTATCTAACAGAACGGTTGTCAATGTGTGCACTCAACTTCCAGAGTTAAACCCGTGTGTGGATTCAGCAGTCTGCAAACACTTTCTCTGCAGAGTCCCAAAACAGGCGTTTTCAGCCCATTACTGGCCTATGGAAGAAACAGCAGTAAGCACAGGGAAATATCTGCTTCTAAATCCAAAACGCAGCTATCTAACAGAACGGCTGTCAATGTGTGCACTGAACTTCCAGAGTTAAACCCGTGTGTGGATTCAGCAGTCTGCAAACACTTTCTCTGCAGAGTCCCAAAAGGCGTTTTCAGCCCATTACCGGCATATGGAAGAAACAGCAGTAAGCACAGGGAAATATCTGCTTCTAAATCCAAAACGCAGCTATCTAACAGAACGGTTGTCAATGTGTGCACTCAACTTCCAGAGTTAAACCCGTGTGTGGATTCAGCAGTCTGCAAACACTTTCTCTGCAGAGTCCCAAAACAGGCGTTTTCAGCCCATTACCGGCATATGGAAGAAACAGCAGCAAGCACAGGGAAATATCTGCTTCTAAATCCAAAACGCAGCTATCTAACAGAACGGTTGTCAATGTGTGCACTCAACTTCCAGAGTTAAACCCGTGTGTGGATTCAGCAGTCTGCAAACACTTTCTCTGCAGAGTCCCAAAACAGGCGTTTTCAGCCCATTACCGGCATATGGAAGAAACAGCAGTAAGCCCAGGGAAATATCTGCTTCTAAATCCAAAACGCAGCTATCTAACAGAACGGTTGTCAATGTGTGCACTCAACTTCCAGAGTTAAAACCGTGTGTGGATTCAGCAGTCTGCAAACACTTTCTCTGCAGAGTCCCAAAACAGGCGTTTTCAGCCCATTACCGGCATATGGAAGAAACAGCAGTAAGCACAGGGAAATATCTGCTTCTAAATCCAAAACGTAGCTATCTAACAGAACGGTTGTCAATGTGTGCACTCAACTTCCAGAGTTAAACCCGTGTGTGGATTCAGGAGTCTGCAAACACTTTCTCTGCAGAGTCCCAAAACAGGCGTTTTCAGCCCATTACCGGCATATGGAAGAAACAGCAGTAAGCCCAGGGAAATATCTGCTTCTTAATCCAAAACGCAGCTATCTAACAGAACCGCTGTCAATGTGTGCACTGAACTTCCAGAGTTAAACCCGTGTGTGGATTCAGCAGTCTGCAAACACTTTCTCTGCAGAGTCCCAAAAGGCGTTTTCAGCCCATTACCGGCATATGGAAGAAACAGCAGTAAGCCCAGGGAAATATCTGCTTCTAAATCCAAAACAAAGCTGTCTAACAGAACGGTTGTCAATGTGTGCACTCAACTTCCAGAGTTAAACCCGTGTGTGGATTCAGCAGTCTGCAAACACTTTCTCTGCAGAGTCCCAAAACAGGCGTTTTCAGCCCATTACCGGCATATGGAAGAAACAGCAGTAAGCCCAGGGAAATACCTGCTTCTAAATCCAAAACGCAGCTCTCTAACAGAACGGTTGTCAATGTGTGCACTCAACTTCCAGAGTTAAACCCGTGTGTGGATTCAGCAGTCTGCAAACACTTTCTCTGCAGAGTCCCAAAACAGGCATTTTCAGCCCATTACCGGCTTATGGAAGAAACAGCAGTAAGCACTGGGAAATATCTGCTTCTAAATCCAAAATGCAGCTATCTAACAGAACGGTTGTCAATGTGTGCACTCAACTTCCAGAGTTAAACCCGTGTGTGGATTCAGCAGTCTGCAAACACTTTCTCTGCAGAGTCCCAAAACAGGCGTTTTCAGCCCATTACCGGCATAAGGAAGAAACAGGAGTAAGCTCAGGGAAATATCTGCTTCTAAAACCAAAACGCAGCTATCTAACAGAACGGTTGTCAATGTGTGCACTCAACTTCCAGAGTTAAACCCGTGTGTGGATTCAGCAGTCTGCAAACATCTTCTCTGCAGAGTCCCAAACCAGGCGTTTTCAGCCCATTACCGGCATATGGAAGAAACAGCAGTAAGCACAGGGAAATATCTGCTTCTAAATCCAAAACGCAGCTATCTAACAGAACGGTTGTCAATGTGTGCACTCAACTTCCAGAGTTAAACCCGTGTGTCGATTCAGCAGTCTGCTAACCCTTTCTCTGCAGAGTCCCAAAACAGGCGTTTTCAGCCCATTACCGGCATATGGAAGAAACAGCAGTAAGCACAGGGAAATATCTGCTTCTAAATCCAAAACGCAGCTATCTAACAGAATGGTTGTCAATGTGTGCACTCAACTTCCAGAGTTAAACCCGTGTGTGGATTCAGCAGTCTGCAAACACTTTCTCTGCAGAGTCCCAAAACAGGCGTTTTCAGCCCATTACCGTCATATGGAAGAAACAGCAGTAAGCACAGGGAAATATCTGCTTCTAAATCCAAAACGCAGCTATCTAACAGAACGGTTGTGAATGTGTGCACTCAACTTCCAGAGTTAAACCCGTGTGTGGATTCAGCAGTCTGCAAACACTTTCTCTGCAGAGTCCCAAAACAGGCGTTTTCAGCCCATTACCGGCATATGGAAGAAACAGCAGTAAGCAGAGGGAAATATCTGCTTCTTAATCCAAAATGCAGCTATCTAACAGAACGGCTGTCAATGTGTGCACTGAACTTCCAGAGTTAAACCCGTGTGTGGATTCAGCAGTCTGCAAACACTTTCTCTGCAGAGTCCCAAAACAGGCGTTTTCAGCCCATTACCGGCGTATGGAAGTAACAGCAGTAAGCACAGGGAAATATCTGCTTCTAAATCCAAAACGCAGCTATCTAACAGAACGGTTGTCAATGTGTGCACTCAACTTCCAGAGTTAAACCCGTGTGTGGATTCAGCAGTCTGCAAACACTTTCTCTGCAGAGTCTCAAAACAGGCGTTTTCAGCCCATTACCGGCATATGGAAGAAACAGCAGTAAGCCCAGTTAAATATCTGCTTCTAAATCCAAAACGAAGCTATCTAACAGAACGGTTGTCAATGTGTGCACTCAACTTCCAGAGTTAAACCCGTGTGTGGATTCAGCAGTCTGCAAACACTTTCTCTGCAGAGTCCCAAAACAGGCGTTTTCAGCCCATTACCGGCATATGGAAGAAACAGCAGTAAGCACAGGGAAATATCTGCTTCTAAATCCAAAACGCAGCTATCTAACAGAACGGTTGTCAATGTGTGCACTCAACTTCCAGAGTTAAACCCGTGTGTGGATTCAGCAGTCTGCAAACACTTTCTCTGCAGAGTCCCAAAACAGGCGTTTTCAGCCCATTACTGGCCTATGGAAGAAACAGCAGTAAGCACAGGGAAATATCTGCTTCTAAATCCAAAACGCAGCTATCTAACAGAACGGCTGTCAATGTGTGCACTGAACTTCCAGAGTTAAACCCGTGTGTGGATTCAGCAGTCTGCAAACACTTTCTCTGCAGAGTCCCAAAAGGCGTTTTCAGCCCATTACCGGCATATGGAAGAAACAGCAGTAAGCACAGGGAAAAATCTGCTTCTAAATCCAAAACGCAGCTATCTAACAGAACGGTTGTCAATGTGTGCACTCAACTTCCAGAGTTAAACCCGTGTGTGGATTCAGCAGTCTGCAAACACTTTCTCTGCAGAGTCCCAAAACAGGCGTTTTCAGCCCATTACCGGCATATGGAAGAAACAGCAGCAAGCACAGGGAAATATCTGCTTCTAAATCCAAAACGCAGCTATCTAACAGAACGGTTGTCAATGTGTGCACTCAACTTCCAGAGTTAAACCCGTGTGTGGATTCAGCAGTCTGCAAACACTTTCTCTGCAGAGTCCCAAAACAGGCGTTTTCAGCCCATTACCGGCATATGGAAGAAACAGCAGTAAGCCCAGGGAAATATCTGCTTCTAAATCCAAAACGCAGCTATCTAACAGAACGGTTGTCAATGTGTGCACTCAACTTCCAGAGTTAAACCCGTGTGTGGATTCAGCAGTCTGCAAACACTTTCTCTGCAGAGTCCCAAAACAGGCGTTTTCAGCCCATTACCGGCATATGGAAGAAACAGCAGTAAGCACAGGGAAATATCTGCTTCTAAATCCAAAACGTAGCTATCTAACAGAACGGTTGTCAATGTGTGCACTCAACTTCCAGAGTTAAACCCGTGTGTGGATTCAGCAGCCTGCAAACATTTTCTCTGCAGAGTCCCAAAACAGGCGTTTTCAGCCCATTACCGGCATATGGAAGAAACAGCAGTAAGCACAGGGAAATATCTGCTTCTTAATCCAAAATGCAGCTATCTAACAGAACCGCTGTCAATGTGTGCACTGAACTTCCAGAGTTAAACCCGTGTGTGGATTCAGCAGTCTGCAAACACTTTCTCTGCAGAGTCCCAAAACAGGCGTTTTCAGCCCATTACCGGCATATGGAAGTAACAGCAGTAAGCACAGGGAAATATCTGCTTCTAAATCCAAAACGCAGCTATCTAACAGAACGGTTGTCAATGTGTGCACTCAACTTCCAGAGTTAAACCCGTGTGTGGATTCAGTAGTCTGCAAACACTTTCTCTGCAGAGTCCCAAAACAGGCGTTTTCAGCCCATTACCGGCCTATGGAAGAAAGAGCAGTAAGCACAGGGAAATATCTGCTTCTAAATCCAAAACGCAGCTATCTAACAGAACGGTTGTCAATGTGTGCACTCAATTTCCAGAGTTAAACCCGTCTGTGGATTCAGCAGTCTGCAAACACTTTCTCTGCAGTGTCCCAAAACAGGCGTTTTCAGCCCATTACCGGCATAAGGAAGAAACAGCAGTAAGCACAGGGAAATATCTGCTTCTAAATCCAAAACACAGCTATCTAACAGAACTGTTGTCAATGTGTGCACTCAACTTCCAGAGTTAAACCTGTGTGTGGATTCAGTAGTCTGCAAACATTTTCTCTGCAGAGTCCCAAAACAGGCGTTTTCAGCCCATTACCGGCATATGGAAGAAACAGCAATAAGCACAGGGAAATATCTGCTTCTTAATCCAAAATGCAGCTATCTAACAGAACCGCTGTCAATGTGTGCACTGAACTTCCAGAGTTAAACCCGTGTGTGGATTCAGCAGTCTGCAAACACTTTCTCTGCAGAGTCCCAAAACAGGCGTTTTCAGCCCATTACCGGCATATGGAAGAAACAGCAGTAAGCACAGGGAAATATCTGCTTCTAAATCCAAAACGCAGCTATCTAACAGAACGGTTGTCAATGTGTGCACTCAACTTCCAGAGTTAAACCCGTGTGTGGATTCAGCAGTCTGCAAACACTTTCTCTGCAGAGTCCCAAAACAGGCGTTTTCAGCCCATTACTGGCCTATGGAAGAAACAGCAGTAAGCACAGGGAAATATCTGCTTCTAAATCCAAAACGCAGCTATCTAACAGAACGGCTGTCAATGTGTGCACTGAAATTCCAGAGTTAAACCCGTGTGTGGATTCAGCAGTCTGCAAACACTTTCTCTGCAGAGTCCCAAAAGGCGTTTTCAGCCCATTACCGGCATATGGAAGAAACAGCAGTAAGCCCAGGGAAATATCTGCTTCTAAATCCAAAACGCAGCTATCTAACAGAACGGTTGTCAATGTGTGCACTCAACTTCCAGAGTTAAACCCGTGTGTGGATTCAGCAGTCTGCAAACACTTTCTCTGCAGAGTCCCAAAACAGGCGTTTTCAGCCCATTACCGGCATATGGAAGAAACAGCAGCAAGCACAGGGAAATATCTGCTTCTAAATCCAAAACGCAGCTATCTAACAGAACGGCTGTCAATGTGTGCATTCAACTTCCAGAGTTAAACCCGTGTGTGGATTCAGCAGTCTGCAAACACTTTCTCTGCAGAGTCCCAAAACAGGCGTTTTCAGCCCATTACCGGCATATGGAAGAAACAGCAGTAAGCACAGGGAAATATCTGCTTCTAAATCCAAAACGCAGCTATCTAACAGAACGGTTGTCAATGTGTGCACTCAACTTCCAGAGTTAAACCCGTGTGTGGATTCAGCAGTCTGCAAACACTTTCTCTGCAGAGTCCCAAAACAGGCGTTTTCAGCCCATTATCGGCATATGGAAGAAACAGCAGTAAGCACAGGGAAATATCTGCTTCTAAATCCAAAACGCAGCTATCTAACAGAACGGTTGTCAATGTGTGCACTCAACTTCCAGAGTTAAACCCGTGTGTGGATTCAGCAGTCTGCAAACACTTTCTCTGCAGAGTCCCAAAACAGGCGTTTTCAGCCCATTACCGGCGTATGGAAGTAACAGCAGTAAGCACAGGGAAATATCTGCTTCTAAATCCAAAACGCAGCTATCTAACAGAACGGTTGTCAATGTGTGCACTCAACTTCCAGAGTTAAACCCGTGTGTGGATTCAGCAGTCTGCAAACACTTTCTCTGCAGAGTCTCAAAACAGGCGTTTTCAGCCCATTACCGGCATATGGAAGAAACAGCAGTAAGCCCAGGGAAATATCTGCTTCTAAATCCAAAACGCAGCTATCTAACAGAACGGCTGTCAATGTGTGCACTCAACTTCCAGAGTTAAACCCGTGTGTGGATTCAGCAGTCTGCAAACACTTTCTCTGCAGAGTCCCAAAACAGGCGTTTTCAGCCCATTACCGGCATATGGAAGAAACAGCAGTAAGCACAGGGAAATATCTGCTTCTAAATCCAAAACGCAGCTATCTAACAGAACGGTTGTCAATGTGTGCACTCAACTTCCAGAGTTAAACCCGTGTGTGGATTCAGCAGTCTGCAAACACTTTCTCTGCAGAGTCCCAAAACAGGCGTTTTCAGCCCATTACCGGCATATGGAAGAAACAGCAGTAAGCACAGGGAAATATCTGCTTCTAAATCCAAAACGCAGCTATCTAACAGAACGGTTGTCAATGTGTGCACTCAATTTCCAGAGTTAAACCCGTGTGTGGATTCAGCAGTCTGCAAACACTTTCTCTGCAGACCCCAAAACAGGCGTTTTCAGCCCATTACCGGCATATGGAAGAAACAGCAGTAAGCACAGGGAAATATCTGCTTCTAAATCCAAAACGCAGCTATCTAACAGAACGGTTGTCAATGTGTGCACTCAACTTCCAGAGTTAAACCCGTGTGTGGATTCAGCAGTCTGCAAACACTTTCTCTGCAGAGTCCCAAAACAGGCGTTTTCAGCCCATTACCGGCATATGGAAGAAACAGCAGCAAGCACAGGGAAATATCTGCTTCTAAATCCAAAACGCAGCTATCTAACAGAACGGTTGTCAATGTGTGCACTCAACTTCCAGAGTTAAACCCGTGTGTGGATTCAGCAGTCTGCAAACACTTTCTCTGCAGAGTCCCAAAACAGGCGTTTTCAGCCCATTACCGGCATATGGAAGAAACAGCAGTAAGCCCAGGGAAATATCTGCTTCTAAATCCAAAACGCAGCTATCTAACAGAACGGTTGTCAATGTGTGCACTCAACTTCCAGAGTTAAACCCGTGTGTGGATTCAGCAGTCTGCAAACACTTTCTCTGCAGAGTCCCAAAACAGGCGTTTTCAGCCCATTACCGGCATATGGAAGAAACAGCAGTAAGCACAGGGAAATATCTGCTTCTAAATCCAAAACGTAGCTATCTAACAGAACGGTTGTCAATGTGTGCACTCAACTTCCAGAGTTAAACCCGTGTGTGGATTCAGCAGCCTGCAAACATTTTCTCTGCAGAGTCCCAAAACAGGCGTTTTCAGCCCATTACCGGCATATGGAAGAAACAGCAGTAAGCACAGGGAAATATCTGCTTCTTAATCCAAAATGCAGCTATCTAACAGAACCGCTGTCAATGTGTGCACTGAACTTCCAGAGTTAAACCCGTGTGTGGATTCAGCAGTCTGCAAACACTTTCTCTGCAGAGTCCCAAAACAGGCGTTTTCAGCCCATTACCGGCATATGGAAGTAACAGCAGTAAGCACAGGGAAATATCTGCTTCTAAATCCAAAACGCAGCTATCTAACAGAACGGTTGTCAATGTGTGCACTCAACTTCCAGAGTTAAACCCGTGTGTGGATTCAGCAGTCTGCAAACACTTTCTCTGCAGAGTCCCAAAACAGGCGTTTTCAGCCCATTACCGGCCTATGGAAGAAAGAGCAGTAAGCACAGGGAAATATCTGCTTCTAAATCCAAAACGCAGCTATCTAACAGAACGGTTGTCAATGTGTGCACTCAACTTCCAGAGTTAAACCCGTCTGTGGATTCAGCAGTCTGCAAACACTTTCTCTGCAGTGTCCCAAAACAGGCGTTTTCAGCCCATTACCGGCATAAGGAAGAAACAGCAGTAAGCACAGGGAAATATCTGCTTCTAAATCCAAAACACAGCTATCTAACAGAACGGTTGTCAATGTGTGCACTCAACTTCCAGAGTTAAACCTGTGTGTGGATTCAGTAGTCTGCAAACATTTTCTCTGCAGAGTCCCAAAACAGGCGTTTTCAGCCCATTACCGGCATATGGAAGAAACAGCAATAAGCACAGGGAAATATCTGCTTCTTAATCCAAAATGCAGCTATCTAACAGAACCGCTGTCAATGTGTGCACTGAACTTCCAGAGTTAAACCCGTGTGTGGATTCAGCAGTCTGCAAACACTTTCTCTGCAGAGTCCCAAAACAGGCGTTTTCAGCCCATTACCGGCATATGGAAGAAACAGCAGTAAGCACAGGGAAATATCTGCTTCTAAATCCAAAACGCAGCTATCTAACAGAACGGTTGTCAATGTGTGCACTCAACTTCCAGAGTTAAACCCGTGTGTGGATTCAGCAGTCTGCAAACACTTTCTCTGCAGAGTCCCAAAACAGGCGTTTTCAGCCCATTACTGGCCTATGGAAGAAACAGCAGTAAGCACAGGGAAATATCTGCTTCTAAATCCAAAACGCAGCTATCTAACAGAACGGCTGTCAATGTGTGCACTGAACTTCCAGAGTTAAACCCGTGTGTGGATTCAGCAGTCTGCAAACACTTTCTCTGCAGAGTCCCAAAAGGCGTTTTCAGCCCATTACCGGCATATGGAAGAAACAGCAGTAAGCCCAGGGAAATATCTGCTTCTAAATCCAAAACGCAGCTATCTAACAGAACGGTTGTCAATGTGTGCACTCAACTTCCAGAGTTAAACCCGTGTGTGGATTCAGCAGTCTGCAAACACTTTCTCTGCAGAGTCCCAAAACAGGCGTTTTCAGCCCATTACCGGCATATGGAAGAAACAGCAGCAAGCACAGGGAAATATCTGCTTCTAAATCCAAAACGCAGCTATCTAACAGAACGGCTGTCAATGTGTGCACTCAACTTCCAGAGTTAAACCCGTGTGTGGATTCAGCAGTCTGCAAACACTTTCTCTGCAGAGTCCCAAAACAGGCGTTTTCAGCCCATTACCGGCATATGGAAGAAACAGCAGTAAGCACAGGGAAATATCTGCTTCTAAATCCAAAACGCAGCTATCTAACAGAACGGTTGTCAATGTGTGCACTCAACTTCCAGAGTTAAACCCGTGTGTGGATTCAGCAGTCTGCAAACACTTTCTCTGCAGAGTCCCAAAACAGGCGTTTTCAGCCCATTATCGGCATATGGAAGAAACAGCAGTAAGCACAGGGAAATATCTGCTTCTAAATCCAAAACGCAGCTATCTAACAGAACGGTTGTCAATGTGTGCACTCAACTTCCAGAGTTAAACCCGTGTGTGGATTCAGCAGTCTGCAAACACTTTCTCTGCAGAGTCCCAAAACAGGCGTTTTCAGCCCATTACCGGCATATGGAAGAAACAGCAGTAAGCACAGGGAAATATCTGCTTCTAAATCCAAAACGCAGCTATCTAACAGAACGGTTGTCAATGTGTGCACTCAACTTCCAGAGTTAAACCCGTGTGTGGATTCAGCAGTCTGCAAACACTTTCTCTGCAGAGTCCCAAAACAGGCGTTTTCAGCCCATTACCGGCATATGGAAGAAACAGCAGTAAGCACAGGGAAATATCTGCTTCTAAATCCAAAACGCAGCTATCTAACAGAACGGTTGTCAATGTGTGCACTCAACTTCCAGAGTTAAACCCGTCTGTGGATTCAGCAGTCTGCAAACACTTTCTCTGCAGAGTCCCAAAACAGGCGTTTTCAGCCCATTACCGGCATATGGAAGAAACAGCAGTAAGCCCAGTGAAATATCTGCTTCTAAATCCAAAATGCAGCTATCTAACAGAACGGTTGTCAATGTGTGCACTCAACTTCCAGAGTTAAACCCGTGTGTGGATTCAGCAGTCTGCAAACACTTTCTCTGCAGAGTCCCAAAACAGGCGTTTTCAGCCCATTACCGGCATATGGAAGAAACAGCAGTAAGCACAGGGAAATATCTGCTTCTAAATCCAAAACGCAGCTATCTAACAGAACGGTTGTCAATGTGTGCACTCAATTTCCAGAGTTAAACCCGTGTGTGGATTCAGCAGTCTGCAAACACTTTCTCTGCAGACCCCAAAACAGGCGTTTTCAGCCCATTACCGGCATATGGAAGAAACAGCAGTAAGCACAGGGAAATATCTGCTTCTAAATCCAAAACGCAGCTATCTAACAGAACGGTTGTCAATGTGTGCACTCAACTTCCAGAGTTAAACCCGTGTGTGGATTCAGCAGTCTGCAAACACTTTCTCTGCAGAGTCCCAAAACAGGCGTTTTCAGCCCATTACCGGCATATGGAAGAAACAGCAGTAAGCACAGGGAAATATCTGCTTCTAAATCCAAAACGCAGCTATCTAACAGAACGGTTGTCAATGTGTGCACTCAACTTCCAGAGTTAAACCCGTGTGTGGATTCAGCAGTCTGCAAACACTTTCTCTGCAGAGTCCCAAAACAGGCGTTTTCAGCCCATTACTGGCCTATGGAAGAAACAGCAGTAAGCACAGGGAAATATCTGCTTCTAAATCCAAAACGCAGCTATCTAACAGAACGGCTGTCAATGTGTGCACTGAACTTCCAGAGTTAAACCCGTGTGTGGATTCAGCAGTCTGCAAACACTTTCTCTGCAGAGTCCCAAAAGGCGTTTTCAGCCCATTACCGGCATATGGAAGAAACAGCAGTAAGCACAGGGAAATATCTGCTTCTAAATCCAAAACGCAGCTATCTAACAGAACGGTTGTCAATGTGTGCACTCAACTTCCAGAGTTAAACCCGTGTGTGGATTCAGCAGTCTGCAAACACTTTCTCTGCAGAGTCCCAAAACAGGCGTTTTCAGCCCATTACCGGCATATGGAAGAAACAGCAGTAAGCCCAGGGAAATATCTGCTTCTAAATCCAAAACGCAGCTATCTAACAGAACGGCTATCAATGTGTGCACTCAACTTCCAGAGTTAAACCCGTGTGTGGATTCAGCAGTCTGCAAACACTTTCTCTGCAGAGTCCCAAAACAGGCGTTTTCAGCCCATTACCGGCATATGGAAGAAACAGCAGTAAGCACAGGGAAATATCTGCTTCTAAATCCAAAACGCAGCTATCTAACAGAACGGTTGTCAATGTGTGCACTCAACTTCCAGAGTTAAACCCGTGTGTGGATTCAGCAGTCTGCAAACACTTTCTCTGCAGAGTCCCAAAACAGGCGTTTTCAGCCCATTACCGGCCTATGGAAGAAACAGCAGTAAGCACAGGGAAATATCTGCTTCTAAATCCAAAACGCAGCTATCTAACAGAACGGCTGTCAATGTGTGCACTGAACTTCCAGAGTTAAACCCGTGTGTGGATTCAGCAGTCTGCAAACACTTTCTCTGCAGAGTCCCAAAACAGGTGTTTTCAGCCCCTTACCGGCATATGGAAGAAACAGCAGTAAGCACAGGGAAATATCTGCTTCTAAATCCAAAACGCAGCTATCTAACAGAACGGTTGTCAATGTGTGCACTCAACTTCCAGAGTTAAACCCGTGTGTGGATTCAGCAGTCTGCAAACACTTTCTCTGCAGAGTCCCAAAACAGGCGTTTTCAGCCCATTATCGGCATATGGAAGAAACGCAGTAAGCACAGGGAAATATCTGCTTCTAAATCCAAAACGCAGCTATCTAACAGAACGGTTGTCAATGTGTGCACTCAACTTCCAGAGTTAAACCCGTGTGTGGATTCAGCAGTCTGCAAACACTTTCTCTGCAGAGTCCCAAAACAGGCGTTTTCAGCCCATTACCGGCATATGGAAGAAACAGCAGTAAGCACAGGGAAATATCTGCTTCTAAATCCAAAACGCAGCTATCTAACAGAACGGTTGTCAATGTGTGCACTCAACTTCCAGAGTTAAACCCGTGTGTGGATTCAGCAGTCTGCAAACACTTTCTCTGCAGAGTCCCAAAACAGGCGTTTTCAGCCCATTACCGGCATATGGAAGAAACAGCAGTAAGCACAGGGAAATATCTGCTTCTAAATCCAAAACGCAGCTATCTAACAGAACGGTTGTCAATGTGTGCACTCAACTTCCAGAGTTAAACCCGTCTGTGGATTCAGCAGTCTGCAAACACTTTCTCTGCAGAGTCCCAAAACAGGCGTTTTCAGCCCATTACCGGCATATGGAAGAAACAGCAGTAAGCCCAGTGAAATATCTGCTTCTAAATCCAAAACGAAGCTATCTAACAGAACGGTTGTCAATGTGTGCACTCAACTTCCAGAGTTAAACCCGTGTGTGGATTCAGCAGTCTGCAAACACTTTCTCTGCAGAGTCCCAAAACAGGCGTTTTCAGCCCATTACCGGCATATGGAAGAAACAGCAGTAAGCACAGGGAAATATCTGCTTCTAAATCCAAAACGCAGCTATCTAACAGAACGGTTGTCAATGTGTGCACTCAATTTCCAGAGTTAAACCCGTGTGTGGATTCAGCAGTCTGCAAACACTTTCTCTGCAGACCCCAAAACAGGCGTTTTCAGCCCATTACCGGCATATGGAAGAAACAGCAGTAAGCACAGGGAAATATCTGCTTCTAAATCCAAAACGCAGCTATCTAACAGAACGGTTGTCAATGTGTGCACTCAACTTCCAGAGTTAAACCCGTGTGTGGATTCAGCAGTCTGCAAACACTTTCTCTGCAGAGTCCCAAAACAGGCGTTTTCAGCCCATTACCGGCATATGGAAGAAACAGCAGTAAGCACAGGGAAATATCTGCTTCTAAATCCAAAACGCAGCTATCTAACAAAACGGTTGTCAATGTGTGCACTCAACTTCCAGAGTTAAACCCGTGTGTGGATTCAGCAGTCTGCAAACACTTTCTCTGCAGAGTCCCAAAACAGGCGTTTTCAGCCCATTACTGGCCTATGGAAGAAACAGCAGTAAGCACAGGGAAATATCTGCTTCTAAATCCAAAACGCAGCTATCTAACAGAACGGCTGTCAATGTGTGCACTGAACTTCCAGAGTTAAACCCGTGTGTGGATTCAGCAGTCTGCAAACACTTTCTCTGCAGAGTCCCAAAAGGCGTTTTCAGCCCATTACCGGCATATGGAAGAAACAGCAGTAAGCACAGGGAAATATCTGCTTCTAAATCCAAAACGCAGCTATCTAACAGAACGGTTGTCAATGTGTGCACTCAACTTCCAGAGTTAAACCCGTGTGTGGATTCAGCAGTCTGCAAACACTTTCTCTGCAGAGTCCCAAAACAGGCGTTTTCAGCCCATTACCGGCATATGGAAGAAACAGCAGTAAGCCCAGGGAAATATCTGCTTCTAAATCCAAAACGCAGCTATCTAACAGAACGGCTATCAATGTGTGCACTCAACTTCCAGAGTTAAACCCGTGTGTGGATTCAGCAGTCTGCAAACACTTTCTCTGCAGAGTCCCAAAACAGGCGTTTTCAGCCCATTACCGGCATATGGAAGAAACAGCAGTAAGCACAGGGAAATATCTGCTTCTAAATCCAAAACGCAGCTATCTAACAGAACGGTTGTCAATGTGTGCACTCAACTTCCAGAGTTAAACCCGTGTGTGGATTCAGCAGTCTGCAAACACTTTCTCTGCAGAGTCCCAAAACAGGCGTTTTCAGCCCATTACCGGCCTATGGAAGAAACAGCAGTAAGCACAGGGAAATATCTGCTTCTAAATCCAAAACGCAGCTATCTAACAGAACGGCTGTCAATGTGTGCACTGAACTTCCAGAGTTAAACCCGTGTGTGGATTCAGCAGTCTGCAAACACTTTCTCTGCAGAGTCCCAAAACAGGTGTTTTCAGCCCCTTACCGGCATATGGAAGAAACAGCAGTAAGCACAGGGAAATATTTGCTTCTAAATCCAAAACGCAGCTATCTAACAGAACGGTTGTCAATGTGTGCACTCAACTTCCAGAGTTAAACCCGTGTGTGGATTCAGCAGTCTGCAAACACTTTCTCTGCAGAGTCCCAAAACAGGCGTTTTCAGCCCATTATCGGCATATGGAAGAAACAGCAGTAAGCACAGGGAAATATCTGCTTCTAAATGCAAAACGCAGCTATCTAACAGAACGGTTGTCAATGTGTGCACTCAACTTCCAGAGTTAAACCCGTGTGTGGATTCAGCAGTCTGCAAACACTTTCTCTGCAGAGTCCCAAAACAGGCGTTTTCAGCCCATTACCGGCATATGGAAGAAACAGCAGTAAGCACAGGGAAATATCTGCTTCTAAATCCAAAACGCAGCTATCTAACAGAACGGTTGTCAATGTGTGCACTCAACTTCCAGAGTTAAACCCGTGTGTGGATTCAGCAGTCTGCAAACACTTTCTCTGCAGAGTCCCAAACCAGGCGTTTTCAGTCCATTACCGGCATATGGAAGAAACAGCAGTAAGCACAGGGAAATATCTGCTTCTAAATCCAAAACGCAGCTATCTAAAAGAACGGTTGTCAATGTGTGCACTCAACTTCCAGAGTTAAACCCGTCTGTGGATTCAGCAGACTGCAAACACTTTCTCTGCAGAGTCCCAAAACAGGCGTTTTCAGCCCATTACCGGCATATGGAAGAAACAGCAGTAAGCCCAGTGAAATATCTGCTTCTAAATCCAAAACGAAGCTATCTAACAGAACGGTTGTCAATGTGTGCACTCAACTTCCAGAGTTAAACCCGTGTGTGGATTCAGCAGTCTGCAAACACTTTCTCTGCAGAGTCCCAAAACAGGCGTTTTCAGCCCATTACCGGCATATGGAAGAAACAGCAGTAAGCACAGGGAAATATCTGCTTCTAAATCCAAAACGCAGCTATCTAACAGAACGGTTGTCAATGTGTGCACTCAATTTCCAGAGTTAAACCCGTGTGTGGATTCAGCAGTCTGCAAACACTTTCTCTGCAGACCCCAAAACAGGCGTTTTCAGCCCATTACCGGCATATGGAAGAAACAGCAGTAAGCACAGGGAAATATCTGCTTCTAAATCCAAAACGCAGCTATCTAACAGAACGGTTGTCAATGTGTGCACTCAACTTCCAGAGTTAAACCCGTGTGTGGATTCAGCAGTCTGCAAACACTTTCTCTGCAGAGTCCCAAAACAGGCGTTTTTAGCCCATTACCGGCATATGGAAGAAACAGCAGTAAGCACAGGGAAATATCTGCTTCTAAATCCTAAACGCAGCTATCTAACAGAACGGTTGTCAATGTGTGCACTCAACTTCCAGAGTTAAACCCGTGTGTGGATTCAGCAATCTGCAAACACTTTCTCTGCAGAGTCGCACAACAGGCGTTTTCAGCCCATTACCGGCATATGGAAGAAACAGCAGTAAGCCCAGGGAAATATCTGCTTCTAAATCCAAAACGCAGCTATCTAACAGAACGGTTGTCAATGTGTACACTCAACTTCCAGAGTTAAACCCGTGTGTGGATTCAGCAGTCTGCAAACACTTTCTCTGCAGAGTCCCAAAACAGGCGTTTTCAGCCCATTACCGGCATATGGAAGAAACAGCAGTAAGCACAGGGAAATATCTGCTTCTAAATGCAAAACGCAGCTATCTAACAGAACGGTTGTCAATGTGTGCACTCAACTTCCAGAGTTAAACCCGTGTGTGGATTCAGCAGTCTGCAAACACTTTCTCTGCAGAGTCCCAAAACAGGCGTTTTCAGCCCATTACCGGCATATGGAAGAAACAGCAGTAAGCACAGGGAAATATCTGCTTCTAAATCCAAAACGCAGCTATCTAACAGAACGGTTGTCAATGTGTGCACTCAACTTCCAGAGTTAAACCCGTGTGTGGATTCAGGAGTCTGCAAACACTTTCTCTGCAGAGTCCCAAAAGAGGCGTTTTCAGCCCATTACCGGCATATGGAAGAAACAGCAGTAAGCCCAGGGAAATATCTGCTTCTAAATCCAAAACGCAGCTATCTAAAAGAACCGCTGTCAATGTGTGCACTGAACTTCCAGAATTAAACCCGTGTGTGGATTCAGCAGTCTGCAAACACTTTCTCTGCAGAGTCCCAAAACAGGCGTTTTCAGCCCATTACCGGCCTATGGAAGAAACAGCAGTAAGCACAGGGAAATATCTGCTTCTAAATCCAAAACGCAGCTATCTAATAGAACGGCTGTCAATGTGTGCACTGAACTTCCAGAGTTAAACCCGTGTGTGGATTCAGCAGTCTGCAAACACTTTCTCTGCAGAGTCCCAAAACAGGTGTTTTCAGCCCCTTACCGGCATATGGAAGAAACAGCAGTAAGCACAGGGAAATATCTGCTTCTAAATCCAAAACGCAGCTATCTAACAGAACGGTTGTCAATGTGTGCACTCAACTTCCAGAGTTAAACCCGTGTGTGGATTCAGCAGTCTGCAAACACTTTCTCTGCAGAGTCCCAAAACAGGCGTTTTCAGCCCATTATCGGCATATGGAAGAAACAGCAGTAAGCACAGGGAAATATCTGCTTCTAAATCCAAAACGCAGCTATCTAACAGAACGGTTGTCAATGTGTGCACTCAACTTCCAGAGTTAAACCCGTGTGTGGATTCAGCAGTCTGCAAACACTTTCTCTGCAGAGTCCCAAAACAGGCGTTTTCAGCCCATTACCGGCATATGGAAGAAACAGCAGTAAGCACAGGGAAATATCTGCTTCTAAATCCAAAACGCAGCTATCTAACAGAACGGTTGTCAATGTGTGCACTCAACTTCCAGAGTTAAACCCGTGTGTGGATTCAGCAGTCTGCAAACACTTTCTCTGCAGAGTCCCAAAACAGGCGTTTTCAGCCCATTACCGGCATATGGAAGAAACAGCAGTAAGCACAGGGAAATATCTGCTTCTAAATCCAAAACGCAGCTATCTAACAGAACGGTTGTCAATGTGTGCACTCAACTTCCAGAGTTAAACCCGTGTGTGGATTCAGCAGTCTGCAAACACTTTCTCTGCAGAGTCCCAAAACAGGCGTTTTCAGCCCATTACCGGCATATGGAAGAAACAGCAGTAAGCCCAGGGAAATATCTGCTTCTAAATCCAAAACGCAGCTATCTAACAGAACGGCTATCAATGTGTGCACTCAACTTCCAGAGTTAAACCCGTGTGTGGATTCAGCAGTCTGCAAACACTTTCTCTGCAGAGTCCCAAAACAGGCGTTTTCAGCCCATTACCGGCATATGGAAGAAACAGCAGTAAGCACAGGGAAATATCTGCTTCTAAATCCAAAACGCAGCTATCTAACAGAACGGTTGTCAATGTGTGCACTCAACTTCCAGAGTTAAACCCGTGTGTGGATTCAGCAGTCTGCAAACACTTTCTCTGCAGAGTCCCAAAACAGGCGTTTTCAGCCCATTACCGGCCTATGGAAGAAACAGCAGTAAGCACAGGGAAATATCTGCTTCTAAATCCAAAACGCAGCTATCTAACAGAACGGCTGTCAATGTGTGCACTGAACTTCCAGAGTTAAACCCGTGTGTGGATTCAGCAGTCTGCAAACACTTTCTCTGCAGAGTCCCAAAACAGGTGTTTTCAGCCCCTTACCGGCATATGGAAGAAACAGCAGTAAGCACAGGGAAATATCTGCTTCTAAATCCAAAACGCAGCTATCTAACAGAACGGTTGTCAATGTGTGCACTCAACTTCCAGAGTTAAACCCGTGTGTGGATTCAGCAGTCTGCAAACACTTTCTCTGCAGAGTCCCAAAACAGGCGTTTTCAGCCCATTATCGGCATATGGAAGAAACAGCAGTAAGCACAGGGAAATATCTGCTTCTAAATGCAAAACGCAGCTATCTAACAGAACGGTTGTCAATGTGTGCACTCAACTTCCAGAGTTAAACCCGTGTGTGGATTCAGCAGTCTGCAAACACTTTCTCTGCAGAGTCCCAAAACAGGCGTTTTCAGCCCATTACCGGCATATGGAAGAAACAGCAGTAAGCACAGGGAAATATCTGCTTCTAAATCCAAAACGTAGCTATCTAACAGAACGGTTGTTAATGTGTGCACTCAACTTCCAGAGTTAAACCCGTGTGTGGATTCAGCAGTCTGCAAACACTTTCTCTGCAGAGTCCCAAAACAGGCGTTTTCAGCCCCTTACTGGCATATGGAAGAAACAGCAGTAAGCACAGGGAAATATCTGCTTCTAAATGCAAAACGCAGCTATCTAACAGAATGGTTGTCAATGTGTGCACTCAACTTCCAGAGTTAAACCCGTGTGTGGATTCAGCAGTCTGCAAACACTTTCTCTGCAGAGTCCCAAAACAGGCGTTTTCAGCCCATTACCGGCATATGGAAGAAACAGCAGTAAGCACAGGGAAATATCTGCTTCTAAATCCAAAACGCAGCTATCTAACAGAACGGTTGTCAATGTGTGCACTCAACTTCCAGAGTTAAACCCGTGTGTGGATTCAGGAGTCTGCAAACACTTTCTCTGCAGAGTCCCAAAACAGGCGTTTTCAGCCCATTACCGGCATATGGAAGAAACAGCAGTAAGCCCAGGGAAATATCTGCTTCTAAATCCAAAACGCAGCTATCTAACAGAACGGTTGTCAATGTGTGCACTCAACTTCCAGAGTTAAACCCGTGTGTGGATTCAGCAGTCTGCAAACACTTTCTCTGCAGAGTCCCAAAACAGGCGTTTTCAGCCCATTACCGGCATATGGAAGAAACAGCAGTAAGCACAGGGAAATATCTGCTTCTAAATCCAAAACGCAGCTCTCTAACAGAACGGTTGTCAATGTGGGCACTCAACTTCCAGAGTTAAACCCGTGTGTGGATTCAGCAGTCTGCAAACACTTTCTCTGCAGAGTCCGAAAACAGGCGTTTTCAGCCCATTACCGGCATATGGAAGAAACAGCAGTAAGCCCAGGGAAATATCTGCTTCTAAATCCAAAACGCAGCTCTCTAACAGAACGGTTGTCAATTTGTGCACTCAACTTCCAGAGTTAAACCCGTGTGTGGATTCAGCAGTCTGCAAACACTTTCTCTGCAGAGTCCCAAAGCAGGCATTTTCAGCCCATTACCGGCATATGGAAGAAACAGCAGTAAGCACTGGGAAATATCTGCTTCTAAATCCAAAATGCAGCTATCTAACAGAACGGTTGTCAATGTGTGCACTCAACTTCCAGAGTTAAACCCGTGTGTGGATTCAGCAGTCTGCAAACACTTTCTCTGCAGAGTCCCAAAACAGGCGTTTTCAGCCCATTACCGGCATAAGGAAGAAACAGGAGTAAGCTCAGGGAAATATCTGCTTCTAAAACCCAAACGCAGCTATCTAACAGAACGGTTGTCAATGTGTGCACTCAACTTCCAGAGTTAAACCCGTGTGTGGATTCAGCAGTCTGCAAACATCTTCTCTGCAGAGTCCCAAACCAGGCGTTTTCAGCCCATTACCGGCATATGGAAGAAACAGCAGTAAGCACAGGGAAATATCTGCTTCTAAATCCAAAACGCAGCTATCTAACAGAACGGTTGTCAATGTGTGCACTCAACTTCCAGAGTTAAACCCGTGTTTGGATTCAGCAGTCTGCAAACACTTTCTCTGCAGAGACCCAAAACAGGCGTTTTCAGCCCATTACCGGCATATAGAAGAAACAGCAGTAAGACCAGGGAAATATCTGCTTCTAAATCCAAAACGCAGCTATCTAACAGAACGGTTGTCAATGTGTGCACTCAACTTCCAGAGTTAAACCCGTGTGTGGATTCAGCAGTCTGCAAACACTTTCTCTGCAGAGTCCCAAAACAGGCGTTTTCAGCCCATTACCGGCATATGGAAGAAACAGCAGTAAGCACAGGGAAATATCTGCTTCTAAATCCAAAACGCAGCTATCTAACAGAACGGTTGTCAATGTGTGCACTCAACTTCCAGAGTTAAACCCGTGTGTGGATTCAGGAGTCTGCAAACCCTTTCTCTGCAGAGTCCCAAAACAGGCGTTTTCAGCCCATTACCGGCATATGGAAGAAACAGCAGTAAGCACAGGGAAATATCTGCTTCTAAATCCAAAACAAAGCTGTCTAACAGAACGGTTGTCAATGTGTGCACTCAACTTCCAGAGTTAAACCCGTGTGTGGATTCAGCAGTCTGCAAACACTTTCTCTGCAGAGTCCGAAAACAGGCGTTTTCAGCCCATTACCGGCATATGGAAGAAACAGCAGTAAGCCCAGGGAAATATCTGCTTCTAAATCCAAAACGCAGCTCTCTAACAGAACGGTTGTCAATGTGTGCACTCAAATTCCAGAGTTAAACACGTGTGTGGATTCAGCAGTCTGCAAACACTTTCTCTGCAGAGTCCCAAAACAGGCGTTTTCAGCCCATTACCGGCATATGGAAGAAACAGCAGTAAGCACTGGGAAATATCTGCTTCTAAATCCAAAATGCAGCTATCTAACAGAACGGTTGTCAATGTGTGCACTCAACTTCCAGAGTTAAACCCGTGTGTGGATTCAGCAGTCTGCAAACACTTTCTCTGCAGAGTCCCAAAACAGGCGTTTTCAGCCCATTACCGGCATAAGGAAGAAACAGGAGTAAGCTGAGGGAAATATCTGCTTCTAAAACCAAAACGCAGCTATCTAACAGAACGGTTGTCAATGTGTGCACTCAACTTCCAGAGTTAAACCCGTGTGTGGATTCAGCAGTCTGCAAACATCTTCTCTGCAGAGTCCCAAACCAGGCGTTTTCAGCCCATTACCGGCATATGGAAGAAACAGCAGTAAGCACAGGGAAATATCTGCTTCTAAATCCAAAACGCAGCTATCTAACAGAACGGTTGTCAATGTGTGCACTCAACTTCCAGAGTTAAACCCGTGTTTGGATTCAGCAGTCTGCAAACACTTTCTCTGCAGAGACCCAAAACAGGCGTTTTCAGCCCATTACCGGCATATGGAAGAAACAGCAGTAAGCCCAGGGAAATATCTGCTTCTAAATCCAAAACGCAGCTATCTAACAGAACGGTTGTCAATGTGTGCACTCAACTTCCAGAGTTAAACCCGTGTGTGGATTCAGCAGTCTGCAAACACTTTCTCTGCAGAGTCCCAAAACAGGCGTTTTCAGCCCATTACCGGCATATGGAAGAAACAGCAGTAAGCACAGGGAAATATCTGCTTCTAAATCCAAAACGCAGCTATCTAACAGAACGGTTGTCAATGTGTGCACTCAACTTCCAGAGTTAAACCCGTGTGTGGATTCAGCAGTCTGCTAACCCTTTCTCTGCAGAGTCCCAAAACAGGCGTTTTCAGCCCATTACCGGCATATGGAAGAAACAGCAGTAAGCCCAGGGAAATATCTGCTTCTAAATCCAAAACGCAGCTATCTAACAGAATGGTTGTCAATGTGTGCACTCAACTTCCAGAGTTAAACCCGTGTGTGGATTCAGCAGTCTGCAAACACTTTCTCTGCAGAGTCCCAAAACAAGCGTTTTCAGCCCATTACCGGCATATGGAAGAAACAGCAGTAAGCACAGGGAAATATCTGCTTCTAAATCCAAAACGCAGCTATCTAACAGAACGGCTGTCAATGTGTGCACTCAACTTCCAGAGTTAAACCCGTGTGTGGATTCAGCAGTCTGCAAACACTTTCTCTGCAGAGTCCCAAAACAGGCGTTTTCAGCCCATTACCGGCATATGGAAGAAACAGCAGTAAGCACAGGGAAATATCTGCTTCTAAATCCAAAACGTAGCTATCTAACAGAACGGTTGTCAATGTGTGCACTCAACTTCCAGAGTTAAACCCGTGTGTGGATTCAGCAGCCTGCAAACATTTTCTCTGCAGAGTCCCAAAACAGGCGTTTTCAGCCCATTACCGGCATATGGAAGAAACAGCAGTAAGCACAGGGAAATATCTGCTTCTTAATCCAAAATGCAGCTATCTAACAGAACCGCTGTCAATGTGTGCACTGAACTTCCAGAGTTAAACCCGTGTGTGGATTCAGCAGTCTGCAAACACTTTCTCTGCAGAGTCCCAAAAGGCGTTTTCAGCCCATTACCGGCATATGGAAGAAACAGCAGTAAGCCCAGGGAAATATCTGCTTCTAAATCCAAAACAAAGCTGTCTAAAAGAACGGTTGTCAATGTGTGCACTCAACTTCCAGAGTTAAACCCGTGTGTGGATTCAGCAGTCTGCAAACACTTTCTCTGCAGAGTCCCAAAACAGGCGTTTTCAGCCCATTACCGGCATATGGAAGAAACAGCAGTAAGCCCAGGGAAATACCTGCTTCTAAATCCAAAACGCAGCTCTCTAACAGAACGGTTGTCAATGTGTGCACTCAACTTCCAGAGTTAAACCCGTGTGTGGATTCAGCAGTCTGCAAACACTTTCTCTGCAGAGTCCCAAAACAGGCATTTTCAGCCCATTACCGGCATATGGAAGAAACAGCAGTAAGCACTGGGAAATATCTGCTTCTAAATCCAAAATGCAGCTATCTAACAGAACAGTTGTCAATGTGTGCACTCAACTTCCAGAGTTAAACCCGTGTGTGGATTCAGCAGTCTGCAAACACTTTCTCTGCAGAGTCCCAAAACAGGCGTTTTCAGCCCATTACCGGCATAAGGAAGAAACAGGAGTAAGCTCAGGGAAATATCTGCTTCTAAAACCAAAACGCAGCTATCTAACAGAACGGTTGTCAATGTGTGCACTCAACTTCCAGAGTTAAACCCGTGTGTGGATTCAGCAGTCTGCAAACATCTTCTCTGCAGAGTCCCAAACCAGGCGTTTTCAGCCCATTACCGGCATATGGAAGAAACAGCAGTAAGCACAGGGAAATATCTGCTTCTAAATCCAAAACGCAGCTATCTAACAGAACGGTTGTCAATGTGTGCACTCAACTTCCAGAGTTAAACCCGTGTTTGGATTCAGCAGTCTGCAAACACTTTCTCTGCAGAGACCCAAAACAGGCGTTTTCAGCCCATTACCGGCATATGGAAGAAACAGCAGTAAGCCCAGGGAAATATCTGCTTCTAAATCCAAAACGCAGCTATCTAACAGAACGGTTGTCAATGTGTGCACTCAACTTCCAGAGTTAAACCCGTGTGTGGATTCAGCAGTCTGCAAACACTTTCTGTGCAGAGTCCCAAAACAGGCGTTTTCAGCCCATTACCGGCATATGGAAGAAACAGCAGTAAGCACAGGGAAATATCTGCTTCTAAATCCAAAACGCAGCTATCTAACAGAACGGTTGTCAATGTGTGCACTCAACTTCCAGAGTTAAACCCGTGTGTCGATTCAGCAGTCTGCTAACCCTTTCTCTGCAGAGTCCCAAAACAGGCGTTTTCAGCCCATTACCGGCATATGGAAGAAACAGCAGTAAGCACAGGGAAATATCTGCTTCTAAATCCAAAACGCAGCTATCTAACAGAATGGTTGTCAATGTGTGCACTCAACTTCCAGAGTTAAACCCGTGTGTGGATTCAGCAGTCTGCAAACACTTTCTCTGCAGAGTCCCAAAACAGGCGTTTTCAGCCCATTACCGTCATATGGAAGAAACAGCAGTAAGCACAGGGAAATATCTGCTTCTAAATCCAAAACGCAGCTATCTAACAGAACGGTTGTGAATGTGTGCACTCAACTTCCAGAGTTAAACCCGTGTGTGGATTCAGCAGTCTGCAAACACTTTCTCTGCAGAGTCCCAAAACAGGCGTTTTCAGCCCATTACCGGCATATGGAAGAAACAGCAGTAAGCAGAGGGAAATATCTGCTTCTTAATCCAAAATGCAGCTATCTAACAGAACGGCTGTCAATGTGTGCACTGAACTTCCAGAGTTAAACCCGTGTGTGGATTCAGCAGTCTGCAAACACTTTCTCTGCAGAGTCCCAAAACAGGCGTTTTCAGCCCATTACCGGCGTATGGAAGTAACAGCAGTAAGCACAGGGAAATATCTGCTTCTAAATCCAAAACGCAGCTATCTAACAGAACGGTTGTCAATGTGTGCACTCAACTTCCAGAGTTAAACCCGTGTGTGGATTCAGCAGTCTGCAAACACTTTCTCTGCAGAGTCTCAAAACAGGCGTTTTCAGCCCATTACCGGCATATGGAAGAAACAGCAGTAAGCCCAGGGAAATATCTGCTTCTAAATCCAAAACGCAGTTATCTAACAGAACGGCTGTCAATGTGTGCACTCAACTTCCAGAGTTAAACCCGTGTGTGGATTCAGCAGTCTGCAAACACTTTCTCTGCAGAGTCCCAAAACAGGCGTTTTCAGCCCATTACCGGCATATGGAAGAAACAGCAGTAAGCACAGGGAAATATCTGCTTCTAAATCCAAAACGCAGCTATCTAACAGAACGGTTGTCATTGTGTGCACTCAACTTCCAGAGTTAAACCCGTGTGTGGATTCAGCAGTCTGCAAACACTTTCTCTGCAGAGTCCCAAAACAGGCGTTTTCAGCCCATTACTGGCCTATGGAAGAAACAGCAGTAAGCACAGGGAAATATCTGCTTCTAAATCCAAAACGCAGCTATCTAACAGAACGGCTGTCAATGTGTGCACTGAACTTCCAGAGTTAAACCCGTGTGTGGATTCAGCAGTCTGCAAACACTTTCTCTGCAGAGTCCCAAAAGGCGTTTTCAGCCCATTACCGGCATATGGAAGAAACAGCAGTAAGCACAGGGAAATATCTGCTTCTAAATCCAAAACGCAGCTATCTAACAGAACGGTTGTCAATGTGTGCACTCAACTTCCAGAGTTAAACCCGTGTGTGGATTCAGCAGTCTGCAAACACTTTCTCTGCAGAGTCCCAAAACAGGCGTTTTCAGCCCATTACCGGCATATGGAAGAAACAGCAGCAAGCACAGGGAAATATCTGCTTCTAAATCCAAAACGCAGCTATCTAACAGAACGGTTGTCAATGTGTGCACTCAACTTCCAGAGTTAAACCCGTGTGTGGATTCAGCAGTCTGCAAACACTTTCTCTGCAGAGTCCCAAAACAGGCGTTTTCAGCCCATTACCGGCATATGGAAGAAACAGCAGTAAGCCCAGGGAAATATCTGCTTCTAAATCCAAAACGCAGCTATCTAACAGAACGGTTGTCAATGTGTGCACTCAACTTCCAGAGTTAAACCCGTGTGTGGATTCAGCAGTCTGCAAACACTTTCTCTGCAGAGTCCCAAAACAGGCGTTTTCAGCCCATTACCGGCATATGGAAGAAACAGCAGTAAGCACAGGGAAATATCTGCTTCTAAATCCAAAACGTAGCTATCTAACAGAACGGTTGTCAATGTGTGCACTCAACTTCCAGAGTTAAACCCGTGTGTGGATTCAGCAGCCTGCAAACATTTTCTCTGCAGAGTCCCAAAACAGGCGTTTTCAGCCCATTACCGGCATATGGAAGAAACAGCAGTAAGCACAGGGAAATATCTGCTTCTTAATCCAAAATGCAGCTATCTAACAGAACCGCTGTCAATGTGTGCACTGAACTTCCAGAGTTAAACCCGTGTGTGGATTCAGCAGTCTGCAAACACTTTCTCTGCAGAGTCCCAAAACAGGCGTTTTCAGCCCATTACCGGCATATGGAAGTAACAGCAGTAAGCACAGGGAAATATCTGCTTCTAAATCCAAAACGCAGCTATCTAACAGAACGGTTGTCAATGTGTGCACTCAACTTCCAGAGTTAAACCCGTGTGTGGATTCAGCAGTCTGCAAACACTTTCTCTGCAGAGTCCCAAAACAGGCGTTTTCAGCCCATTACCGGCCTATGGAAGAAAGAGCAGTAAGCACAGGGAAATATCTGCTTCTAAATCCAAAACGCAGCTATCTAACAGAACGGTTGTCAATGTGTGCACTCAACTTCCAGAGTTAAACCCGTCTGTGGATTCAGCAGTCTGCAAACACTTTCTCTGCAGTGTCCCAAAACAGGCGTTTTCAGCCCATTACCGGCATAAGGAAGAAACAGCAGTAAGCACAGGGAAATATCTGCTTCTAAATCCAAAACACAGCTATCTAACAGAACGGTTGTCAATGTGTGCACTCAACTTCCAGAGTTAAACCTGTGTGTGGATTCAGTAGTCTGCAAACATTTTCTCTGCAGAGTCCCAAAACAGGCGTTTTCAGCCCATTACCGGCATATGGAAGAAACAGCACTAAGCACAGGGAAATATCTGCTTCTTAATCCAAAATGCAGCTATCTAACAGAACCGCTGTCAATGTGTGCACTGAACTTCCAGAGTTAAACCCGTGTGTGGATTCAGCAGTCTGCAAACACTTTCTCTGCAGAGTCCCAAAACAGGCGTTTTCAGCCCATTACCGGCATATGGAAGAAACAGCAGTAAGCACAGGGAAATATCTGCTTCTAAATCCAAAACGCAGCTATCTAACAGAACGGTTGTCAATGTGTGCACTCAACTTCCAGAGTTAAACCCGTGTGTGGATTCAGCAGTCTGCAAACACTTTCTCTGCAGAGTCCCAAAACAGGCGTTTTCAGCCCATTACTGGCCTATGGAAGAAACAGCAGTAAGCACAGGGAAATATCTGCTTCTAAATCCAAAACGCAGCTATCTAACAGAACGGCTGTCAATGTGTGCACTGAACTTCCAGAGTTAAACCCGTGTGTGGATTCAGCAGTCTGCAAACACTTTCTCTGCAGAGTCCCAAAAGGCGTTTTCAGCCCATTACCGGCATATGGAAGAAACAGCAGTAAGCCCAGGGAAATATCTGCTTCTAAATCCAAAACGCAGCTATCTAACAGAACGGTTGTCAATGTGTGCACTCAACTTCCAGAGTTAAACCCGTGTGTGGATTCAGCAGTCTGCAAACACTTTCTCTGCAGAGTCCCAAAACAGGCGTTTTCAGCCCATTACCGGCATATGGAAGAAACAGCAGCAAGCACAGGGAAATATCTGCTTCTAAATCCAAAACGCACCTATCTAACAGAACGGCTGTCAATGTGTGCACTCAACTTCCAGAGTTAAACCCGTGTGTGGATTCAGCAGTCTGCAAACACTTTCTCTGCAGAGTCCCAAAACAGGCGTTTTCAGCCCATTACCGGCATATGGAAGAAACAGCAGTAAGCACAGGGAAATATCTGCTTCTAAATCCAAAACGCAGCTATCTAACAGAACGGTTGTCAATGTGTGCACTCAACTTCCAGAGTTAAACCCGTGTGTGGATTCAGCAGTCTGCAAACACTTTCTCTGCAGAGTCCCAAAACAGCCGTTTTCAGCCCATTATCGGCATATGGAAGAAACAGCAGTAAGCACAGGGAAATATCTGCTTCTAAATCCAAAACGCAGCTATCTAACAGAACGGTTGTCAATGTGTGCACTCAACTTCCAGAGTTAAACCCGTGTGTGGATTCAGCAGTCTGCAAACACTTTCTCTGCAGAGTCCCAAAACAGGCGTTTTCAGCCCATTACCGGCATATGGAAGAAACAGCAGTAAGCACAGGGAAATATCTGCTTCTAAATCCAAAACGCAGCTATCTAACAGAACGGTTGTCAATGTGTGCACTCAACTTCCAGAGTTAAACCCGTGTGTGGATTCAGCAGTCTGCAAACACTTTCTCTGCAGAGTCCCAAAACAGGCGTTTTCAGCCCATTACCGGCATATGGAAGAAACAGCAGTAAGCACAGGGAAATATCTGCTTCTAAATCCAAAACGCAGCTATCTAACAGAACGGTTGTCAATGTGTGCACTCAACTTCCAGAGTTAAACCCGTGTGTGGATTCAGCAGTCTGCAAACACTTTCTCTGCAGAGTCCCAAAACAGGCGTTTTCAGCCCATTACTGGCCTATGGAAGAAACAGCAGTAAGCACAGGGAAATATCTGCTTCTAAATCCAAAACGCAGCTATCTAACAGAACGGCTGTCAATGTGTGCACTGAACTTCCAGAGTTAAACCCGTGTGTGGATTCAGCAGTCTGCAAACACTTTCTCTGCAGAGTCCCAAAAGGCGTTTTCAGCCCATTACCGGCATATGGAAGAAACAGCAGTAAGCACAGGGAAATATCTGCTTCTAAATCCAAAACGCAGCTATCTAACAGAACGGTTGTCAATATGTGCACTCAACTTCCAGAGTTAAACCCGTGTGTGGATTCAGCAGTCTGCAAACACTTTCTCTGCAGAGTCCCAAAACAGGCGTTTTCAGCCCATTACCGGCATATGGAAGAAACAGCAGTAAGCCCAGGGAAATATCTGCTTCTAAATCCAAAACGCAGCTATCTAACAGAACGGCTATCAATGTGTGCACTCAACTTCCAGAGTTAAACCCGTGTGTGGATTCAGCAGTCTGCAAACACTTTCTCTGCAGAGTCCCAAAACAGGCGTTTTCAGCCCATTACCGGCATATGGAAGAAACAGCAGTAAGCACAGGGAAATATCTGCTTCTAAATCCAAAACGCAGCTATCTAACAGAACGGTTGTCAATGTGTGCACTCAACTTCCAGAGTTAAACCCGTGTGTGGATTCAGCAGTCTGCAAACACTTTCTCTGCAGAGTCCCAAAACAGGCGTTTTCAGCCCATTACCGGCCTATGGAAGAAACAGCAGTAAGCACAGGGAAATATCTGCTTCTAAATCCAAAACGCAGCTATCTAACAGAACGGCTGTCAATGTGTGCACTGAACTTCCAGAGTTAAACCCGTGTGTGGATTCAGCAGTCTGCAAACACTTTCTCTGCAGAGTCCCAAAACAGGTGTTTTCAGCCCCTTACCGGCATATGGAAGAAACAGCAGTAAGCACAGGGAAATATCTGCTTCTAAATCCAAAACGCAGCTATCTAACAGAACGGTTGTCAATGTGTGCACTCAACTTCCAGAGTTAAACCCGTGTGTGGATTCAGCAGTCTGCAAACACTTTCTCTGCAGAGTCCCAAAACAGGCGTTTTCAGCCCATTATCGGCATATGGAAGAAACAGCAGTAAGCACAGGGAAATATCTGCTTCTAAATCCAAAACGCAGCTATCTAACAGAACGGTTGTCAATGTGTGCACTCAACTTCCAGAGTTAAACCCGTGTGTGGATTCAGCAGTCTGCAAACACTTTCTCTGCAGAGTCCCAAAACAGGCGTTTTCAGCCCATTACCGGCATATGGAAGAAACAGCAGTAAGCACAGGGAAATATCTGCTTCTAAATCCAAAACGCAGCTATCTAACAGAACGGTTGTCAATGTGTGCACTCAACTTCCAGAGTTAAACCCGTGTGTGGATTCAGCAGTCTGCAAACACTTTCTCTGCAGAGTCCCAAAACAGGCGTTTTCAGCCCATTACCGGCATATGGAAGAAACAGCAGTAAGCACAGGGAAATATCTGCTTCTAAATCCAAAACGCAGCTATCTAACAGAACGGTTGTCAATGTGTGCACTCAACTTCCAGAGTTAAACCCGTCTGTGGATTCAGCAGTCTGCAAACACTTTCTCTGCAGAGTCCCAAAACAGGCGTTTTCAGCCCATTACCGGCATATGGAAGAAACAGCAGTAAGCCCAGTGAAATATCTGCTTCTAAATCCAAAACGAAGCTATCTAACAGAACGGTTGTCAATGTGTGCACTCAACTTCCAGAGTTAAACCCGTGTGTGGATTCAGCAGTCTGCAAACACTTTCTCTGCAGAGTCCCAAAACAGGCGTTTTCAGCCCATTACCGGCATATGGAAGAAACAGCAGTAAGCACAGGGAAATATCTGCTTCTAAATCCAAAACGCAGCTATCTAACAGAACGGTTGTCAATGTGTGCACTCAACTTCCAGAGTTAAACCCGTGTGTGGATTCAGCAGTCTGCAAACACTTTCTCTGCAGACCCCAAAACAGGCGTTTTCAGCCCATTACCGGCATATGGAAGAAACAGCAGTAAGCACAGGGAAATATCTGCTTCTAAATCCAAAACGCAGCTATCTAACAGAACGGTTGTCAATGTGTGCACTCAACTTCCAGAGTTAAACCCGTGTGTGGATTCAGCAGTCTGCAAACACTTTCTCTGCAGAGTCCCAAAACAGGCGTTTTCAGCCCATTACCGGCATATGGAAGAAACAGCAGTAAGCACAGGGAAATATCTGCTTCTAAATCCAAAACGCAGCTATCTAACAGAACGGCTGTCAATGTGTGCACTGAACTTCCAGAGTTAAACCCGTGTGTGGATTCAGCAGTCTGCAAACACTTTCTCTGCAGAGTCCCAAAAGGCGTTTTCAGCCCATTACCGGCATATGGAAGAAACAGCAGTAAGCCCAGGGAAATATCTGCTTCTAAATCCAAAACGCAGCTATCTAACAGAACGGTTGTCAATGTGTGCACTCAACTTCCAGAGTTAAACCCGTGTGTGGATTCAGCAGTCTGCAAACACTTTCTCTGCAGAGTCCCAAAACAGGCGTTTTCAGCCCATTACCGGCATATGGAAGAAACAGCAGCAAGCACAGGGAAATATCTGCTTCTAAATCCAAAACGCACCTATCTAACAGAACGGCTGTCAATGTGTGCACTCAACTTCCAGAGTTAAACCCGTGTGTGGATTCAGCAGTCTGCAAACACTTTCTCTGCAGAGTCCCAAAACAGGCGTTTTCAGCCCATTACCGGCATATGGAAGAAACAGCAGTAAGCACAGGGAAATATCTGCTTCTAAATCCAAAACGCAGCTATCTAACAGAACGGTTGTCAATGTGTGCACTCAACTTCCAGAGTTAAACCCGTGTGTGGATTCAGCAGTCTGCAAACACTTTCTCTGCAGAGTCCCAAAACAGCCGTTTTCAGCCCATTATCGGCATATGGAAGAAACAGCAGTAAGCACAGGGAAATATCTGCTTCTAAATCCAAAACGCAGCTATCTAACAGAACGGTTGTCAATGTGTGCACTCAACTTCCAGAGTTAAACCCGTGTGTGGATTCAGCAGTCTGCAAACACTTTCTCTGCAGAGTCCCAAAACAGGCGTTTTCAGCCCATTACCGGCATATGGAAGAAACAGCAGTAAGCACAGGGAAATATCTGCTTCTAAATCCAAAACGCAGCTATCTAACAGAACGGTTGTCAATGTGTGCACTCAACTTCCAGAGTTAAACCCGTGTGTGGATTCAGCAGTCTGCAAACACTTTCTCTGCAGAGTCCCAAAACAGGCGTTTTCAGCCCATTACCGGCATATGGAAGAAACAGCAGTAAGCACAGGGAAATATCTGCTTCTAAATCCAAAACGCAGCTATCTAACAGAACGGTTGTCAATGTGTGCACTCAACTTCCAGAGTTAAACCCGTGTGTGGATTCAGCAGTCTGCAAACACTTTCTCTGCAGAGTCCCAAAACAGGCGTTTTCAGCCCATTACTGGCCTATGGAAGAAACAGCAGTAAGCACAGGGAAATATCTGCTTCTAAATCCAAAACGCAGCTATCTAACAGAACGGCTGTCAATGTGTGCACTGAACTTCCAGAGTTAAACCCGTGTGTGGATTCAGCAGTCTGCAAACACTTTCTCTGCAGAGTCCCAAAAGGCGTTTTCAGCCCATTACCGGCATATGGAAGAAACAGCAGTAAGCACAGGGAAATATCTGCTTCTAAATCCAAAACGCAGCTATCTAACAGAACGGTTGTCAATATGTGCACTCAACTTCCAGAGTTAAACCCGTGTGTGGATTCAGCAGTCTGCAAACACTTTCTCTGCAGAGTCCCAAAACAGGCGTTTTCAGCCCATTACCGGCATATGGAAGAAACAGCAGTAAGCCCAGGGAAATATCTGCTTCTAAATCCAAAACGCAGCTATCTAACAGAACGGCTATCAATGTGTGCACTCAACTTCCAGAGTTAAACCCGTGTGTGGATTCAGCAGTCTGCAAACACTTTCTCTGCAGAGTCCCAAAACAGGCGTTTTCAGCCCATTACCGGCATATGGAAGAAACAGCAGTAAGCACAGGGAAATATCTGCTTCTAAATCCAAAACGCAGCTATCTAACAGAACGGTTGTCAATGTGTGCACTCAACTTCCAGAGTTAAACCCGTGTGTGGATTCAGCAGTCTGCAAACACTTTCTCTGCAGAGTCCCAAAACAGGCGTTTTCAGCCCATTACCGGCCTATGGAAGAAACAGCAGTAAGCACAGGGAAATATCTGCTTCTAAATCCAAAACGCAGCTATCTAACAGAACGGCTGTCAATGTGTGCACTGAACTTCCAGAGTTAAACCCGTGTGTGGATTCAGCAGTCTGCAAACACTTTCTCTGCAGAGTCCCAAAACAGGTGTTTTCAGCCCCTTACCGGCATATGGAAGAAACAGCAGTAAGCACAGGGAAATATCTGCTTCTAAATCCAAAACGCAGCTATCTAACAGAACGGTTGTCAATGTGTGCACTCAACTTCCAGAGTTAAACCCGTGTGTGGATTCAGCAGTCTGCAAACACTTTCTCTGCAGAGTCCCAAAACAGGCGTTTTCAGCCCATTATCGGCATATGGAAGAAACAGCAGTAAGCACAGGGAAATATCTGCTTCTAAATCCAAAACGCAGCTATCTAACAGAACGGTTGTCAATGTGTGCACTCAACTTCCAGAGTTAAACCCGTGTGTGGATTCAGCAGTCTGCAAACACTTTCTCTGCAGAGTCCCAAAACAGGCGTTTTCAGCCCATTACCGGCATATGGAAGAAACAGCAGTAAGCACAGGGAAATATCTGCTTCTAAATCCAAAACGCAGCTATCTAACAGAACGGTTGTCAATGTGTGCACTCAACTTCCAGAGTTAAACCCGTGTGTGGATTCAGCAGTCTGCAAACACTTTCTCTGCAGAGTCCCAAAACAGGCGTTTTCAGCCCATTACCGGCATATGGAAGAAACAGCAGTAAGCACAGGGAAATATCTGCTTCTAAATCCAAAACGCAGCTATCTAACAGAACGGTTGTCAATGTGTGCACTCAACTTCCAGAGTTAAACCCGTCTGTGGATTCAGCAGTCTGCAAACACTTTCTCTGCAGAGTCCCAAAACAGGCGTTTTCAGCCCATTACCGGCATATGGAAGAAACAGCAGTAAGCCCAGTGAAATATCTGCTTCTAAATCCAAAACGAAGCTATCTAACAGAACGGTTGTCAATGTGTGCACTCAACTTCCAGAGTTAAACCCGTGTGTGGATTCAGCAGTCTGCAAACACTTTCTCTGCAGAGTCCCAAAACAGGCGTTTTCAGCCCATTACCGGCATATGGAAGAAACAGCAGTAAGCACAGGGAAATATCTGCTTCTAAATCCAAAACGCAGCTATCTAACAGAACGGTTGTCAATGTGTGCACTCAACTTCCAGAGTTAAACCCGTGTGTGGATTCAGCAGTCTGCAAACACTTTCTCTGCAGACCCCAAAACAGGCGTTTTCAGCCCATTACCGGCATATGGAAGAAACAGCAGTAAGCACAGGGAAATATCTGCTTCTAAATCCAAAACGCAGCTATCTAACAGAACGGTTGTCAATGTGTGCACTCAACTTCCAGAGTTAAACCCGTGTGTGGATTCAGCAGTCTGCAAACACTTTCTCTGCAGAGTCCCAAAACAGGCGTTTTCAGCCCATTACCGGCATATGGAAGAAACAGCAGTAAGCACAGGGAAATATCTGCTTCTAAATCCAAAACGCAGCTATCTAACAAAACGGTTGTCAATGTGTGCACTCAACTTCCAGAGTTAAACCCGTGTGTGGATTCAGCAGTCTGCAAACACTTTCTCTGCAGAGTCCCAAAACAGGCGTTTTCAGCCCATTACTGGCCTATGGAAGAAACAGCAGTAAGCACAGGGAAATATCTGCTTCTAAATCCAAAACGCAGCTATCTAACAGAACGGCTGTCAATGTGTGCACTGAACTTCCAGAGTTAAACCCGTGTGTGGATTCAGCAGTCTGCAAACACTTTCTCTGCAGAGTCCCAAAAGGCGTTTTCAGCCCATTACCGGCATATGGAAGAAACAGCAGTAAGCACAGGGAAATATCTGCTTCTAAATCCAAAACGCAGCTATCTAACAGAACGGTTGTCAATGTGTGCACTCAACTTCCAGAGTTAAACCCGTGTGTGGATTCAGCAGTCTGCAAACACTTTCTCTGCAGAGTCCCAAAACAGGCGTTTTCAGCCCATTACCGGCATATGGAAGAAACAGCAGTAAGCCCAGGGAAATATCTGCTTCTAAATCCAAAACGCAGCTATCTAACAGAACGGCTATCAATGTGTGCACTCAACTTCCAGAGTTAAACCCGTGTGTGGATTCAGCAGTCTGCAAACACTTTCTCTGCAGAGTCACAAAACAGGCGTTTTCAGCCCATTACCGGCATATGGAAGAAACAGCAGTAAGCACAGGGAAATATCTGCTTCTAAATCCAAAACGCAGCTATCTAACAGAACGGTTGTCAATGTGTGCACTCAACTTCCAGAGTTAAACCCGTGTGTGGATTCAGCAGTCTGCAAACACTTTCTCTGCAGAGTCCCAAAACAGGCGTTTTCAGCCCATTACCGGCCTATGGAAGAAACAGCAGTAAGCACAGGGAAATATCTGCTTCTAAATCCAAAACGCAGCTATCTAACAGAACGGCTGTCAATGTGTGCACTGAACTTCCAGAGTTAAACCCGTGTGTGGATTCAGCAGTCTGCAAACACTTTCTCTGCAGAGTCCCAAAACAGGTGTTTTCAGCCCCTTACTGGCATATGGAAGAAACAGCAGTAAGCACAGGGAAATATTTGCTTCTAAATCCAAAACGCAGCTATCTAACAGAACGGTTGTCAATGTGTGCACTCAACTTCCAGAGTTAAACCCGTGTGTGGATTCAGCAGTCTGCAAACACTTTCTCTGCAGAGTCCCAAAACAGGCGTTTTCAGCCCATTATCGGCATATGGAAGAAACAGCAGTAAGCACAGGGAAATATCTGCTTCTAAATGCAAAACGCAGCTATCTAACAGAACGGTTGTCAATGTGTGCACTCAACTTCCAGAGTTAAACCCGTGTGTGGATTCAGCAGTCTGCAAACACTTTCTCTGCAGAGTCCCAAAACAGGCGTTTTCAGCCCATTACCGGCATATGGAAGAAACAGCAGTAAGCACAGGGAAATATCTGCTTCTAAATCCAAAACGCAGCTATCTAACAGAACGGTTGTCAATGTGTGCACTCAACTTCCAGAGTTAAACCCGTGTGTGGATTCAGCAGTCTGCAAACACTTTCTCTGCAGAGTCCCAAACCAGGCGTTTTCAGTCCATTACCGGCATATGGAAGAAACAGCAGTAAGCACAGGGAAATATCTGCTTCTAAATCCAAAACGCAGCTATCTAAAAGAACGGTTGTCAATGTGTGCACTCAACTTCCAGAGTTAAACCCGTCTGTGGATTCAGCAGACTGCAAACACTTTCTCTGCAGAGTCCCAAAACAGGCGTTTTCAGCCCATTACCGGCATATGGAAGAAACAACAGTAAGCCCAGTGAAATATCTGCTTCTAAATCCAAAACGAAGCTATCTAACAGAACGGTTGTCAATGTGTGCACTCAACTTCCAGAGTTAAACCCGTGTGTGGATTCAGCAGTCTGCAAACACTTTCTCTGCAGAGTCCCAAAACAGGCGTTTTCAGCCCATTACCGGCATATGGAAGAAACAGCAGTAAGCACAGGGAAATATCTGCTTCTAAATCCAAAACGCAGCTATCTAACAGAACGGTTGTCAATGTGTGCACTCAATTTCCAGAGTTAAACCCGTGTGTGGATTCAGCAGTCTGCAAACACTTTCTCTGCAGACCCCAAAACAGGCGTTTTCAGCCCATTACCGGCATATGGAAGAAACAGCAGTAAGCACAGGGAAATATCTGCTTCTAAATCCAAAACGCAGCTATCTAACAGAACGGTTGTCAATGTGTGCACTCAACTTCCAGAGTTAAACCCGTGTGTGGATTCAGCAGTCTGCAAACACTTTCTCTGCAGAGTCCCAAAACAGGCGTTTTTAGCCCATTACCGGCATATGGAAGAAACAGCAGTAAGCACACGAAATATCTGCTTCTAAATCCTAAACGCAGCTATCTAACAGAACGGTTGTCAATGTGTGCACTCAACTTCCAGAGTTAAACCCGTGTGTGGATTCAGCAATCTGCAAACACTTTCTCTGCAGAGTCGCAAAACAGGCGTTTTCAGCCCATTACCGGCATATGGAAGAAACAGCAGTAAGCCCAGGGAAATATCTGCTTCTAAATCCAAAACGCAGCTATCTAACAGAACGGTTGTCAATGTGTACACTCAACTTCCAGAGTTAAACCCGTGTGTGGATTCAGCAGTCTGCAAACACTTTCTCTGCAGAGTCCCAAAACAGGCGTTTTCAGCCCATTACCGGCATATGGAAGAAACAGCAGTAAGCACAGGGAAATATCTGCTTCTAAATGCAAAACGCAGCTATCTAACAGAACGGTTGTCAATGTGTGCACTCAACTTCCAGAGTTAAACCCGTGTGTGGATTCAGCAGTCTGCAAACACTTTCTCTGCAGAGTCCCAAAAGGCGTTTTCAGCCCATTACCGGCATATGGAAGAAACAGCAGTAAGCACAGGGAAATATCTGCTTCTAAATCCAAAACGCAGCTATCTAACAGAACGGTTGTCAATGTGTGCACTCAACTTCCAGAGTTAAACCCGTGTGTGGATTCAGGAGTCTGCAAACACTTTCTCTGCAGAGTCCCAAAAGAGGCGTTTTCAGCCCATTACCGGCATATGGAAGAAACAGCAGTAAGCCCAGGGAAATATCTGCTTCTAAATCCAAAACGCAGCTATCTAACAGAACCGCTGTCAATGTGTGCACTGAACTTCCAGAATTAAACCCGTGTGTGGATTCAGCAGTCTGCAAACACTTTCTCTGCAGAGTCCCAAAACAGGCGTTTTCAGCCCATTACCGGCCTATGGAAGAAACAGCAGTAAGCACAGGGAAATATCTGCTTCTAAATCCAAAACGCAGCTATCTAACAGAACGGCTGTCAATGTGTGCACTGAACTTCCAGAGTTAAACCCGTGTGTGGATTCAGCAGTCTGCAAACACTTTCTCTGCAGAGTCCCAAAACAGGTGTTTTCAGCCCCTTACCGGCATATGGAAGAAACAGCAGTAAGCACAGGGAAATATCTGCTTCTAAATCCAAAACGCAGCTATCTAACAGAACGGTTGTCAATGTGTGCACTCAACTTCCAGAGTTAAACCCGTGTGTGGATTCAGCAGTCTGCAAACACTTTCTCTGCAGAGTCCCAAAACAGGCGTTTTCAGCCCATTATCGGCATATGGAAGAAACAGCAGTAAGCACAGGGAAATATCTGCTTCTAAATCCAAAACGCAGCTATCTAACAGAACGGTTGTCAATGTGTGCACTCAACTTCCAGAGTTAAACCCGTGTGTGGATTCAGCAGTCTGCAAACACTTTCTCTGCAGAGTCCCAAAACAGGCGTTTTCAGCCCATTACCGGCATATGGAAGAAACAGCAGTAAGCACAGGGAAATATCTGCTTCTAAATCCAAAACGCAGCTATCTAACAGAACGGTTGTCAATGTGTGCACTCAACTTCCAGAGTTAAACCCGTGTGTGGATTCAGCAGTCTGCAAACACTTTCTCTGCAGAGTCCCAAAACAGGCGTTTTCAGCCCATTACCGGCATATGGAAGAAACAGCAGTAAGCAAAGGGAAATATCTGCTTCTAAATCCAAAACGCAGCTATCTAACAGAACGGTTGTCAATGTGTGCACTCAACTTCCAGAGTTAAACCCGTCTGTGGATTCAGCAGTCTGCAAACACTTTCTCTGCAGAGTCCCAAAACAGGCGTTTTCAGCCCATTACCGGCATATGGAAGAAACAGCAGTAAGCCCAGTGAAATATCTGCTTCTAAATCCAAAACGAAGCTATATAACAGAACGGTTGTCAATGTGTGCACTCAACTTCCAGAGTTAAACCCGTGTGTGGATTCAGCAGTCTGCAAACACTTTCTCTGCAGAGTCCCAAAACAGGCGTTTTCAGCCCATTACCGGCATATGGAAGAAACAGCAGTAAGCACAGGGAAATATCTGCTTCTAAATCCAAAACGCAGCTATCTAACAGAACGGTTGTCAATGTGTGCACTCAATTTCCAGAGTTAAACCCGTGTGTGGATTCAGCAGTCTGCAAACACTTTCTCTGCAGACCCCAAAACAGGCGTTTTCAGCCCATTACCGGCATATGGAAGAAACAGCAGTAAGCACAGGGAAATATCTGCTTCTAAATCCAAAACGCAGCTATCTAACAGAACGGTTGTCAATGTGTGCACTCAACTTCCAGAGTTAAACCCGTGTGTGGATTCAGCAGTCTGCAAACACTTTCTCTGCAGAGTCCCAAAACAGGCGTTTTCAGCCCATTACCGGCATATGGAAGAAACAGCAGTAAGCACAGGGAAATATCTGCTTCTAAATCCAAAACGCAGCTATCTAACAAAACGGTTGTCAATGTGTGCACTCAACTTCCAGAGTTAAACCCGTGTGTGGATTCAGCAGTCTGCAAACACTTTCTCTGCAGAGTCCCAAAACAGGCGTTTTCAGCCCATTACTGGCCTATGGAAGAAACAGCAGTAAGCACAGGGAAATATCTGCTTCTAAATCCAAAACGCAGCTATCTAACAGAACGGCTGTCAATGTGTGCACTGAACTTCCAGAGTTAAACCCGTGTGTGGATTCAGCAGTCTGCAAACACTTTCTCTGCAGAGTCCCAAAAGGCGTTTTCAGCCCATTACCGGCATATGGAAGAAACAGCAGTAAGCACAGGGAAATATCTGCTTCTAAATCCAAAACGCAGCTATCTAACAGAACGGTTGTCAATGTGTGCACTCAACTTCCAGAGTTAAACCCGTGTGTGGATTCAGCAGTCTGCAAACACTTTCTCTGCAGAGTCCCAAAACAGGCGTTTTCAGCCCATTACCGGCATATGGAAGAAACAGCAGTAAGCCCAGGGAAATATCTGCTTCTAAATCCAAAACGCAGCTATCTAACAGAACGGCTATCAATGTGTGCACTCAACTTCCAGAGTTAAACCCGTGTGTGGATTCAGCAGTCTGCAAACACTTTCTCTGCAGAGTCCCAAAACAGGCGTTTTCAGCCCATTACCGGCATATGGAAGAAACAGCAGTAAGCACAGGGAAATATCTGCTTCTAAATCCAAAACGCAGCTATCTAACAGAACGGTTGTCAATGTGTGCACTCAACTTCCAGAGTTAAACCCGTGTGTGGATTCAGCAGTCTGCAAACACTTTCTCTGCAGAGTCCCAAAACAGGCGTTTTCAGCCCATTACCGGCCTATGGAAGAAACAGCAGTAAGCACAGGGAAATATCTGCTTCTAAATCCAAAACGCAGCTATCTAACAGAACGGCTGTCAATGTGTGCACTGAACTTCCAGAGTTAAACCCGTGTGTGGATTCAGCAGTCTGCAAACACTTTCTCTGCAGAGTCCCAAAACAGGTGTTTTCAGCCCCTTACCGGCATATGGAAGAAACAGCAGTAAGCACAGGGAAATATCTGCTTCTAAATCCAAAACGCAGCTATCTAACAGAACGGTTGTCAATGTGTGCACTCAACTTCCAGAGTTAAACCCGTGTGTGGATTCAGCAGTCTGCAAACACTTTCTCTGCAGAGTCCCAAAACAGGCGTTTTCAGCCCATTATCGGCATATGGAAGAAACAGCAGTAAGCACAGGGAAATATCTGCTTCTAAATGCAAAACGCAGCTATCTAACAGAACGGTTGTCAATGTGTGCACTCAACTTCCAGAGTTAAACCCGTGTGTGGATTCAGCAGTCTGCAAACACTTTCTCTGCAGAGTCCCAAAACAGGCGTTTTCAGCCCATTACCGGCATATGGAAGAAACAGCAGTAAGCACAGGGAAATATCTGCTTCTAAATCCAAAACGCAGCTATCTAACAGAACGGTTGTCAATGTGTGCACTCAACTTCCAGAGTTAAACCCGTGTGTGGATTCAGCAGTCTGCAAACACTTTCTCTGCAGAGTCCCAAACCAGGCGTTTTCAGTCCATTACCGGCATATGGAAGAAACAGCAGTAAGCACAGGGAAATATCTGCTTCTAAATCCAAAACGCAGCTATCTAACAGAACGGTTGTCAATGTGTGCACTCAACTTCCAGAGTTAAACCCGTCTGTGGATTCAGCAGACTGCAAACACTTTCTCTGCAGAGTCCCAAAACAGGCGTTTTCAGCCCATTACCGGCATATGGAAGAAACAGCAGTAAGCCCAGTGAAATATCTGCTTCTAAATCCAAAACGAAGCTATCTAACAGAACGGTTGTCAATGTGTGCACTCAACTTCCAGAGTTAAACCCGTGTGTGGATTCAGCAGTCTGCAAACACTTTCTCTGCAGAGTCCCAAAACAGGCGTTTTCAGCCCATTACCGGCATATGGAAGAAACAGCAGTAAGCACAGGGAAATATCTGCTTCTAAATCCAAAACGCAGCTATCCAGCAGAACGGTTGTCAATGTGTGCACTCAATTTCCAGAGTTAAACCCGTGTGTGGATTCAGCAGTCTGCAAACACTTTCTCTGCAGACCCCAAAACAGGCGTTTTCAGCCCATTACCGGCATATGGAAGAAACAGCAGTAAGCACAGGGAAATATCTGCTTCTAAATCCAAAACGCAGCTATCTAACAGAACGGTTGTCAATGTGTGCACTCAACTTCCAGAGTTAAACCCGTGTGTGGATTCAGCAGTCTGCAAACACTTTCTCTGCAGAGTCCCAAAACAGGCGTTTTTAGCCCATTACCGGCATATGGAAGAAACAGCAGTAAGCACAGGGAAATATCTGCTTCTAAATCCTAAACGCAGCTATCTAACAGAACGGTTGTCAATGTGTGCACTCAACTTCCAGAGTTAAACCCGTGTGTGGATTCAGCAATCTGCAAACACTTTCTCTGCAGAGTCGCAAAACAGGCGTTTTCAGCCCATTACCGGCATATGGAAGAAACAGCAGTAAGCCCAGGGAAATATCTGCTTCTAAATCCAAAACGCAGCTATCTAACAGAACGGTTGTCAATGTGTACACTCAACTTCCAGAGTTAAACCCGTGTGTGGATTCAGCAGTCTGCAAACACTTTCTCTGCAGAGTCCCAAAACAGGCGTTTTCAGCCCATTACCGGCATATGGAAGAAACAGCAGTAAGCACAGGGAAATATCTGCTTCTAAATGCAAAACGCAGCTATCTAACAGAACGGTTGTCAATGTGTGCACTCAACTTCCAGAGTTAAACCCGTGTGTGGATTCAGCAGTCTGCAAACACTTTCTCTGCAGAGTCCCAAAAGGCGTTTTCAGCCCATTACCGGCATATGGAAGAAACAGCAGTAAGCACAGGGAAATATCTGCTTCTAAATCCAAAACGCAGCTATCTAACAGAACGGTTGTCAATGTGTGCACTCAACTTCCAGAGTTAAACCCGTGTGTGGATTCAGGAGTCTGCAAACACTTTCTCTGCAGAGTCCCAAAAGAGGCGTTTTCAGCCCATTACCGGCATATGGAAGAAACAGCAGTAAGCCCAGGGAAATATCTGCTTCTAAATCCAAAACGCAGCTATCTAACAGAACCGCTGTCAATGTGTGCACTGAACTTCCAGAATTAAACCCGTGTGTGGATTCAGCAGTCTGCAAACACTTTCTCTGCAGAGTCCCAAAACAGGCGTTTTTAGCCCATTACCGGCATATGGAAGAAACAGCAGTAAGCACAGGGAAATATCTGCTTCTAAATCCAAAACGCAGCTATCTAACAGAACGGTTGTCAATGTGTGCACTCAACTTCCAGAGTTAAACCCGTGTGTGGATTCAGCAGTCTGCAAACACTTTCTCTGCAGAGTCCCAAAACAGGCGTTTTCGGCCCATTACCGGCATATGGAAGAAACAGCAGTAAGCCCAGGGAAATATCTGCTTCTAAATCCAAAACGCAGCTTTCTAACAGAACGGCTGTCAATGTGTGCACTCAACTTCCAGAGTTAAACCCGTGTGTGGATTCAGCAGTCTGCAAACACTTTCTCTGAAGAGTCCCAAAACAGGCGTTTTCAGCCCATTACCGGCATATGGAAGAAACAGCAGTAAGCACAGGGAAATATCTGCTTCTAAATCCAAAACGCAGCTATCTAACAGAACGGTTGTCAATGTGTGCACTCAACTTCCAGAGTTAAACCCGTGTGTGGATTCAGCAGTCTGCAAACACTTTCTCTGCAGAGTCCCAAAACAGGCGTTTTCAGCCCATTACTGGCCTATGGAAGAAACAGCAGTAAGCCCAGGGAAATATCTGCTTCTAAATCCAAAACGCAGCTATCTAACAGAACGGCTGTCAATGTGTGCACTGAACTTCCAGAGTTAAACCCGTGTGTGGATTCAGCAGTCTGCAAACACTTTCTCTGCAGAGTCCCAAAAGGCGTTTTCAGCCCATTACCGGCATATGGAAGAAACAGCAGTAAGCACAGGGAAATAACTGCTTCTAAATCCAAAACGCAGCTATCTAACAGAACGGTTGTCAATGTGTGCACTCAACTTCCGGAGTTAAACCCGTGTGTGGATTCAGCAGTCTGCAAACACTTTCTCTGCAGAGTCCCAAAACAGGCGTTTTCAGCCCATTACCGGCATATGGAAGAAACAGCAGTAAGCACAGGGAAATATCTGCTTCTAAATCCAAAACGCAGCTATCTAACAGAACGGCTGTCAATGTGTGCACTCAACTTCCAGAGTTAAACCCGTGTGTGGATTCAGCAGTCTGCAAACACTTTCTCTGCAGAGTCCCAAAACAGGCGTTTTCAGCCCATTACCGGCATATGGAAGAAACAGCAGTAAGCACAGGGAAATATCTGCTTCTAAATCCAAAACGCAGCTATCTAACAGAACGGTTGTCAATGTGTGCACTCAACTTCCAGAGTTAAACCCGTGTGTGGATTCAGCAGTCTGCAAACACTTTCTCTGCAGAGTCCCAAAACAGGCGTTTTCAGGCCATTACCGGCCTATGGAAGAAACAGCAGTAAGCACAGGGAAATATCTGCTTCTAAATCCAAAACGCAGCTATCTAACAGAACGGCTGTCAATGTGTGCACTGAACTTCCAGAATTAAACCCGTGTGTGGATTCAGCAGTCTGCAAACACTTTCTCTGCAGAGTCCCAAAACAGGCGTTTTCAGCCCATTACCGGCATATGGAAGAAACAGCAGTAAGCACAGGGAAATATCTGCTTCTAAATCCAAAACGCAGCTATCTAACAGAACGGTTGTCAATGTGTGCACTCAACTTCCAGAGTTAAACCCGTGTGTGGATTCAGCAGTCTGCAAACATCTTCTCTGCAGAGTCCCAAACCAGGCGTTTTCAGCCCATTTCCGGCATATGGAAGAAACAGCAGTAAGCACAGGGAAATATCTGCTTCTAAATCCAAAACGCAGCTATCTAACAGAACGGTTGTCAATGGTGTGCACTCAACTTCCAGAGTTAAACCTGTCTGTGGATTCAGCAGTCTGCAAACACTTTCTCTGCAGTGTCCCAAAACAGGCGTTTTCAGCCCATTACCGGCATATGGAAGAAACAGCAGTAAGCACAGGGAAATATCTGCTTCTAAATCCAAAACACAGCTATCTAACAGAACGGTTGTCAATGTGTGCACTCAACTTCCAGAGTTAAACCCGTGTGTGGATTCAGCAGTCTGCAAACATTTTCTCTGCAGAGTCCCAAAACAGGCGTTTTCAGCCCATTACCGGCATATGGAAGAAACAGCAATAAGCACAGGGAAATATCTGCTTCTTAATCCAAAATGCAGCTATCTAACAGAACCGCTGTCAATGTGTGCACTGAACTTCCAGAGTTAAACCCGTGTGTGGATTCAGCAGTCTGCAAACACTTTCTCTGCAGAGTCCCAAAACAGGCGTTTTCAGCCCATTACCGGCATATGGAAGAAACAGCAGTAAGCACAGGGAAATATCTGCTTCTAAATCCAAAACGCAGCTATCTAACAGAACGGTTGTCAATGTGTGCACTCAACTTCCAGAGTTAAACCCGTGTGTGGATTCAGCAGTCTGCAAACACTTTCTCTGCAGAGTCCCAAAACAGGCGTTTTCAGCCCATTACTGGCCTATGGAAGAAACAGCAGTAAGCACAGGGAAATATCTGCTTCTAAATCCAAAACGCAGCTATCTAACAGAACGGCTGTCAATGTGTGCACTGAACTTCCAGAGTTAAACCCGTGTGTGGATTCAGCAGTCTGCAAACACTTTCTCTGCAGAGTCCCAAAAGGCGTTTTCAGCCCATTACCGGCATATGGAAGAAACAGCAGTAAGCACAGGGAAATATCTGCTTCTAAATCCAAAACGCAGCTATCTAACAGAACGGTTGTCAATGTGTGCACTCAACTTCCAGAGTTAAACCCGTGTGTGGATTCAGCAGTCTGCAAACACTTTCTCTGCAGAGTCCCAAAACAGGCGTTTTCAGCCCATTACCGGCATATGGAAGAAACAGCAGTAAGCCCAGGGAAATATCTGCTTCTAAATCCAAAACGCAGCTATCTAACAGAACGGCTGTCAATGTGTGCACTCAACTTCCAGAGTTAAACCCGTGTGTGGATTCAGCAGTCTGCAAACACTTTCTCTGCAGAGTCCCAAAACAGGCGTTTTCAGCCCATTACCGGCATATGGAAGAAACAGCAGTAAGCACAGGGAAATATCTGCTTCTAAATCCAAAACGCAGCTATCTAACAGAACGGTTGTCAATGTGTGCACTCAACTTCCAGAGTTAAACCCGTGTGTGGATTCAGCAGTCTGCAAACACTTTCTCTGCAGAGTCCCAAAACAGGCGTTTTCAGCCCATTATCGGCATATGGAAGAAACAGCAGTAAGCACAGGGAAATATCTGCTTCTAAATCCAAAACGCAGCTATCTAACAGAACGGTTGTCAATGTGTGCACTCAACTTCCAGAGTTAAACCCGTGTGTGGATTCAGCAGTCTGCAAACACTTTCTCTGCAGAGTCCCAAAACAGGCGTTTTCAGCCCATTACCGGCATATGGAAGAAACAGCAGTAAGCACAGGGAAATATCTGCTTCTAAATCCAAAACGCAGCTATCTAACAGAACGGTTGTCAATGTGTGCACTCAACTTCCAGAGGTAAACCCGTGTGTGGATTCAGCAGTCTGCAAACACTTTCTCTGCAGAGTCCCAAACCAGGCGTTTTCAGCCCATTATCGGCATATGGAAGAAACAGCAGTAAGCACAGGGAAATATCTGCTTCTAAATCCAAAACGCAGCTATCTAACAGAACGGTTGTCAATGTGTGCACTCAACTTCCAGAGTTAAACCCGTCTGTGGATTCAGCAGTCTGCAAACACTTTCTCTGCAGAGTCCCAAAACAGGCGTTTTCAGCCCATTACCGGCATATGGAAGAAACAGCAGTAAGCACAGGGAAATATCTGCTTCTAAATCCAAAACGCAGCTATCTAACAGAACGGTTGTCAATGTGTGCACTCAACTTCCAGAGTTAAACCCGTGTGTGGATTCAGCAGTCTGCAAACACTTTCTCTGCAGAGTCCCAAAACAGGCGTTTTCAGCCCATTACCGGCATATGGAAGAAACAGCAGTAAGCACAGGGAAATATCTGCTTCTAAATCCAAAACGCAGCTATCTAACAGAACGGTTGTCAATGTGTGCACTCAACTTCCAGAGTTAAACCCGTGTGTGGATTCAGCAGTCTGCAAACACTTTCTCTGCAGAGTCCCAAAACAGGCGTTTTCAGCCCATTACCGGCCTATGGAAGAAACAGCAGTAAGCACAGGGAAATATCTGCTTCTAAATCCAAAACGCAGCTATCTAACAGAACGGCTGTCAATGTGTGCACTGAACTTCCAGAGTTCAACCCGTGTGTGGATTCAGCAGTCTGCAAACACTTTCTCTGCAGAGTCCCAAAACAGGCGTTTTCAGCCCATTACCGGCATATGGAAGAAACAGCAGTAAGCACAAGGAAATATCTGCTTCTAAATCCAAAACGCAGCTATCTAACAGAACGGTTGTCAATGTGTGCACTCAACTTCCAGAGTTAAACCCGTGTGTGGATTCAGCAGTCTGCAAACACTTTCTCTGCAGAGTCCCAAAACAGGCGTTTTCAGCCCATTATCGGCATATGGAAGAAACAGCAGTAAGCACAGGGAAATATCTGCTTCTAAATCCAAAACGCAGCTATCTAACAGAACGGTTGTCAATGTGTGCACTCAACTTCCAGAGTTAAACCCGTGTGTGGATTCAGCAGTCTGCAAACACGTTCTCTGCAGAGTCCCAAAACAGGCGTTTTCAGCCCATTACCGGCATATGGAAGAAACAGCAGTAAGCACAGGGAAATATCTGCTTCTAAATCCAAAACGCAGCTATCTAACAGAACGGTTGTCAATGTGTGCACTCAACTTCCAGAGTTAAACCTGTCTGTGGATTCAGCAGTCTGCAAACACTTTCTCTGCAGTGTCCCAAAACAGGCGTTTTCAGCCCATTACCGGCATAAGGAAGAAACAGCAGTAAGCACAGGGAAATATCTGCTTCTAAATCCAAAACACAGCTATCTAACAGAACGGTTGTCAATGTGTGCACTCAACTTCCAGAGTTAAACCCGTGTGTGGATTCAGCAGTCTGCAAACATTTTCTCTGCAGAGTCCCAAAACAGGCGTTTTCAGCCCATTACCGGCATATGGAAGAAACAGCAATAAGCACAGGGAAATATCTGCTTCTTAATCCAAAATGCAGCTATCTAACAGAACCGCTGTCAATGTGTGCACTGAACTTCCAGAGTTAAACCCGTTTGTGGATTCAGCAGTCTGCAAACACTTTCTCTGCAGAGTCCCAAAACAGGCGTTTTCAGCCCATTACCGGCATATGGAAGAAACAGCAGTAAGCACAGGGAAATATCTGCTTCTAAATCCAAAACGCAGCTATCTAACAGAACGGTTGTCAATGTGTGCACTCAACTTCCAGAGTTAAACCCGTGTGTGGATTCAGCAGTCTGCAAACACTTTCTCTGCAGAGTCCCAAAACAGGCGTTTTCAGCCCATTACTGGCCTATGGAAGAAACAGCAGTAAGCACAGGGAAATATCTGCTTCTAAATCCAAAACGCAGCTATCTAACAGAACGGCTGTCAATGTGTGCACTGAAATTCCAGAGTTAAACCCGTGTGTGGATTCAGCAGTCTGCAAACACTTTCTCTGCAGAGTCCCAAAAGGCGTTTTCAGCCCATTACCGGCATATGGAAGAAACAGCAGTAAGCACAGGGAAATATCTGCTTCTAAATCCAAAACGCAGCTATCTAACAGAACGGTTGTCAATGTGTGCACTCAACTTCCAGAGTTGAACCCGTGTGTGGATTCAGCAGTCTGCAAACACTTTCTCTGCAGAGTCCCAAAACAGGCGTTTTCAGCCCATTACCGGCATATGGAAGAAACAGCAGTAAGCCCAGGGAAATATCTGCTTCTAAATCCAAAACGCAGCTATCTAACAGAACGGCTGTCAATGTGTGCACTCAACTTCCAGAGTTAAACCCGTGTGTGGATTCAGCAGTCTGCAAACACTTTCTCTGCAGAGTCCCAAAACAGGCGTTTTCAGCCCATAACCGGCATATGGAAGAAACAGCAGTAAGCACAGGGAAATATCTGCTTCTAAATCCAAAACGCAGCTATCTAACAGAACGGTTGTCAATGTGTGCACTCAACTTCCAGAGTTAAACCCGTGTGTGGATTCAGCAGTCTGCAAACACTTTCTCTGCAGAGTCCCAAAACAGGCGTTTTCAGCCCATTATCGGCATATGGAAGAAACAGCAGTAAGCACAGGGAAATATCTGCTTCTAAATCCAAAACGCAGCTATCTAACAGAACGGTTGTCAATGTGTGCACTCAACTTCCAGAGTTAAACCCGTGTGTGGATTCAGCAGTCTGCAAACACTTTCTCTGCAGAGTCCCAAAACAGGCGTTTTCAGCCCATTACCGGCATATGGAAGAAACAGCAGTAAGCACAGGGAAATATCTGCTTCTAAATCCAAAACGCAGCTATCTAACAGAACGGTTGTCAATGTGTGCACTCAACTTCCAGAGTTAAACCCGTGTGTGGATTCAGCAGTCTGCAAACACTTTCTCTGCAGAGTCCCAAAACAGGCGTTTTCAGCCCATTACCGGCATATGGAAGAAACAGCAGTAAGCACAGGGAAATATCTGCTTCTAAATCCAAAACGCAGCTATCTAACAGAACGGCTGTCAATGTGTGCACTCAACTTCCAGAGTTAAACCCGTGTGTGGATTCAGCAGTCTGCAAACACTTTCTCTGCAGAGTCCCAAAACAGGCGTTTTCAGCCCATTACCGGCATATGGAAGAAACAGCAGTAAGCACAGGGAAATATCTGCTTCTAAATCCAAAACGCAGCTATCTAACAGAACGGTTGTCAATGTGTGCACTCAACTTCCAGAGTTAAACCCGTGTGTGGATTCAGCAGTCTGCAAACACTTTCTCTGCAGAGTCCCAAAACAGGCGTTTTCAGCCCATTACCGGCATATGGAAGAAACAGCAGTAAGCACAGGGAAATATCTGCTTCTAAATCCAAAACGCAGCTATCTAACAGAACGGTTGTCAATGTGTGCACTCAACTTCCAGAGTTAAACCCGTGTGTGGATTCAGCAGTCTGCAAACACTTTCTCTGCAGAGTCCCAAAACAGGCGTTTTCAGCCCATTATCGGCATATGGAAGAAACAGCAGTAAGCACAGGGAAATATCTGCTTCTAAATCCAAAACGCAGCTATCTAACAGAACGGTTGTCAATGTGTGCACTCAACTTCCAGAGTTAAACCCGTGTGTGGATTCAGCAGTCTGCAAACACTTTCTCTGCAGAGTCCCAAAACAGGCGTTTTCAGCCCATTACCGGCATATGGAAGAAACAGCAGTAAGCACAGGGAAATATCTGCTTCTAAATCCAAAACGCAGCTATCTAACAGAACGGTTGTCAATGTGTGCACTCAACTTCCAGAGTTAAACCCGTGTGTGGATTCAGCAGTCTGCAAACACTTTCTCTGCAGAGTCCCAAAACAGGCGTTTTCAGCCCATTATCGGCATATGGAAGAAACAGCAGTAAGCACAGGGAAATATCTGCTTCTAAATCCAAAACGCAGCTATCTAACAGAACGGTTGTCAATGTGTGCACTCAACTTCCAGAGTTAAACCCGTCTGTGGATTCAGCAGTCTGCAAACACTTTCTCTGCAGAGTCCCAAAACAGGCGTTTTCAGCCCATTACCGGCATATGGAAGAAACAGCAGTAAGCCCAGTGAAATATCTGCTTCTAAATCCAAAACGAAGCTATCTAACAGAACGGTTGTCAATGTGTGCACTCAACTTCCAGAGTTAAACCCGTGTGTGGATTCAGCAGTCTGCAAACACTTTCTCTGCAGAGTCCCAAAACAGGCGTTTTCAGCCCATTACCGGCATATGGAAGAAACAGCAGTAAGCACAGGGAAATATCTGCTTCTAAATCCAAAACGCAGCTATCTAACAGAACGGTTGTCAATGTGTGCACTCAATTTCCAGAGTTAAACCCGTGTTTGGATTCAGCAGTCTGCAAACACTTTCTCTGCAGACCCCAAAACAGGCGTTTTCAGCCCATTACCGGCATATGGAAGAAACAGCAGTAAGCACAGGGAAATATCTGCTTCTAAATCCAAAACGCAGCTATCTAACAGAACGGTTGTCAATGTGTGCACTCAACTTCCAGAGTTAAACCCGTGTGTGGATTCAGCAGTCTGCAAACACTTTCTCTGCAGACTCCCAAAACAGGCGTTTTCAGCCCATTACCGGCATATGGAAGAAACAGCAGTAAGCACAGGGAAATATCTGCTTCTAAATCCAAAACGCAGCTATCTAACAGAACGGTTGTCAATGTGTGCACTCAATTTCCAGAGTTAAACCCGTGTGTGGATTCAGCAGTCTGCAAACACTTTCTCTGCAGACCCCAAAACAGGCGTTTTCAGCCCATTACCGGCATATGGAAGAAACAGCAGTAAGCACAGGGAAATATCTGCTTCTTAATCCAAAATGCAGCTATCTAACAGAACCGCTGTCAATGTGTGCACTGAACTTCCAGAGTTAAACCCGTGTGTGGATTCAGCAGTCTGCAAACACTTTCTCTGCAGAGTCCCAAAACAGGCGTTTTCAGCCCATTACCGGCATATGGAAGAAACAGCAGTAAGCACAGGGAAATATCTGCTTCTAAATCCAAAACGCAGCTATCTAACAGAACGGTTGTCAATGTGTGCACTCAACTTCCAGAGTTAAACCCGTGTGTGGATTCAGCAGTCTGCAAACACTTTCTCTGCAGAGTCCCAAAACAGGCGTTTTCAGCCCATTACTGGCCTATGGAAGAAACAGCAGTAAGCACAGGGAAATATCTGCTTCTAAATCCAAAACGCAGCTATCTAACAGAACGGCTGTCAATGTGTGCACTGAACTTCCAGAGTTAAACCCGTGTGTGGATTCAGCAGTCTGCAAACACTTTCTCTGCAGAGTCCCAAAAGGCGTTTTCAGCCCATTACCGGCATATGGAAGAAACAGCAGTAAGCACAGGGAAATATCTGCTTCTAAATCCAAAACGCAGCTATCTAACAGAACGGTTGTCAATGTGTGCACTCAACTTCCAGAGTTAAACCCGTGTGTGGATTCAGCAGTCTGCAAACACTTTCTCTGCAGAGTCCCAAAACAGGCGTTTTCAGCCCATTACCGGCATATGGAAGAAACAGCAGTAAGCCCAGGGAAATATCTGCTTCTAAATCCAAAACGCAGCTATCTAACAGAACGGCTGTCAATGTGTGCACTCAACTTCCAGAGTTAAACCCGTGTGTGGATTCAGCAGTCTGCAAACACTTTCTCTGCAGAGTCCCAAAACAGGCGTTTTCAGCCCATTACCGGCATATGGAAGAAACAGCAGTAAGCACAGGGAAATATCTGCTTCTAAATCCAAAACGCAGCTATCTAACAGAACGGTTGTCAATGTGTGCACTCAACTTCCAGAGTTAAACCCGTGTGTGGATTCAGCAGTCTGCAAACACTTTCTCTGCAGAGTCCCAAAACAGGCGTTTTCAGCCCATTACCGGCCTATGGAAGAAACAGCAGTAAGCACAGGGAAATATCTGCTTCTAAATCCAAAACGCAGCTATCTAAAAGAACGGCTGTCAATGTGTGCACTGAACTTCCAGAGTTAAACCCGCGTGTGGATTCAGCAGTCTGCAAACACTTTCTCTGCAGAGTCCCAAAACAGGCGTTTTCAGCCCATTACCGGCATATGGAAGAAACAGCAGTAAGCACAGGGAAATATCTGCTTCTAAATCCAAAACGCAGCTATCTAACAGAACGGTTGTCAATGTGTGCACTCAACTTCCAGAGTTAAACCCGTGTGTGGATTCAGCAGTCTGCAAACACTTTCTCTGCAGAGTCCCAAAACAGGCGTTTTCAGCCCATTATCGGCATATGGAAGAAACAGCAGTAAGCACAGGGAAATATCTGCTTCTAAATCCAAAACGCAGCTATCTAACAGAACGGTTGTCAATGTGTGCACTCAACTTCCAGAGTTAAACCCGTGTGTGGATTCAGCAGTCTGCAAACACTTTCTCTGCAGAGTCCCAAACAGGCGTTTTCAGCCCATTACCGGCATATGGAAGAAACAGCAGTAAGCACAGGGAAATATCTGCTTCTAAATCCAAAACGCAGCTATCTAACAGAACGGTTGTCAATGTGTGCACTCAACTTCCAGAGTTAAACCCGTGTGTGGATTCAGCAGTCTGCAAACACTTTCTCTGCAGAGTCCCAAACCAGGCGTTTTCAGCCCATTACCGGCATATGGAAGAAACAGCAGTAAGCCCAGTGAAATATCTGCTTCTAAATCCAAAACGCAGCTATCTAACAGAACGGTTGTCAATGTGTGCACTCAACTTCCAGAGTTAAACCCGTGTGTGGATTCAGCAGTCTGCAAACACTTTCTCTGCAGAGTCCCAAAACAGGCGTTTTCAGCCCATTACCGGCATATGGAAGAAACAGCAGTAAGCCCAGTGAAATATCTGCTTCTAAATCCAAAACGAAGCTATCTAACAGAACGGTTGTCAATGTGTGCACTCAACTTCCAGAGTTAAACCCGTGTGTGGATTCAGCAGTCTGCAAACACTTTATCTGCAGAGTCCCAAAACAGGCGTTTTCAGCCCATTGCCGGCATATGGAAGAAACAGCAGTAAGCACAGGGAAATATCTGCTTCTAAATCCAAAACGCAGCTATCTAACAGAACGGTTGTCAATGTGTGCACTCAATTTCCAGAGTTAAACCCGTGTGTGGATTCAGCAGTCTGCAAACACTTTCTCTGCAGACCCCAAAACAGGCGTTTTCAGCCCATTACCGGCATATGGAAGAAACAGCAGTAAGCACAGGGAAATATCTGCTTCTAAATCCAAAACGCAGCTATCTAACAGAACGGTTGTCAATGTGTGCACTCAACTTCCAGAGTTAAACCCGTGTGTGGATTCAGCAGTCTGCAAACACTTTCTCTGCAGAGTCCCAAAACAGGCGTTTTTAGCCCATTACCGGCATATGGAAGAAACAGCAGTAAGCACAGGGAAATATCTGCTTCTAAATCCAAAACGCAGCTATCTAACAGAACGGTTGTCAATGTGTGCACTCAACTTCCAGAGTTAAACCCGTGTGTGGATTCAGCAGTCTGCAAACACTTTCTCTGCAGAGTCCCAAAACAGGCGTTTTCAGCCCATTACCGGCATATGGAAGAAACAGCAGTAAGCCCAGGGAAATATCTGCTTCTAAATCCAAAACGCAGCTATCTAACAGAACGGCTGTCAATGTGTGCACTCAACTTCCAGAGTTAAACCCGTGTGTGGATTCAGCAGTCTGCAAACACTTTCTCTGCAGAGTCCCAAAACAGGCGTTTTCAGCCCATTACTGGCCTATGGAAGAAACAGCAGTAAGCCCAGGGAAATATCTGCTTCTAAATCCAAAACGCAGCTATCTAACAGAACGGCTGTCAATGTGTGCACTGAACTTCCAGAGTTAAACCCGTGTGTGGATTCAGCAGTCTGCAAACACTTTCTCTGCAGAGTCCCAAAAGGCGTTTTCAGCCCATTACCGGCATATGGAAGAAACAGCAGTAAGCACAGGGAAATAACTGCTTCTAAATCCAAAACGCAGCTATCTAACAGAACGGTTGTCAATGTGTGCACTCAACTTCCAGAGTTAAACCAGTGTGTGGATTCAGCAGTCTGCAAACACTTTCTCTGCAGAGTCCCAAAACAGGCGTTTTCAGCCCATTACCGGCATATGGAAGAAACAGCAGTAAGCACAGGGAAATATCTGCTTCTAAATCCAAAACGCAGCTATCTAACAGAACGGTGGTCAATGTGTGCACTCAACTTCCAGAGTTAAACCCGTGTGTGGATTCAGCAGTCTGCAAACACTTTCTCTGCAGAGTCCCAAAACAGGCGTTTTCAGCCCATTACCGGCCTATGGAAGAAACAGCAGTAAGCACAGGGAAATATCTGCTTCTAAATCCAAAACGCAGCTATCTAACAGAACGGCTGTCAATGTGTGCACTGAACTTCCAGAGTTAAACCCGTGTGTGGATTCAGCAGTCTGCAAACACTTTCTCTGCAGAGTCCCAAAACAGGCGTTTTCAGCCCATTACCGGCATATGGAAGAAACAGCAGTAAGCACAAGGAAATATCTGCTTCTAAATCCAAAACGCAGCTATCTAACAGAACGGTTGTCAATGTGTGCACTCAACTTCCAGAGTTAAACCCGTGTGTGGATTCAGCAGTCTGCAAACACTTTCTCTGCAGAGTCCCAAAACAGGCGTTTTCAGCCCATTATCGGCATATGGAAGAAACAGCAGTAAGCACAGGGAAATATCTGCTTCTAAATCCAAAACGTAGCTATCTAACAGAACGGTTGTCAATGTGTGCACTCAACTTCCAGAGTTAAACCCGTGTGTGGATTCAGCAGTCTGCAAACACTTTCTCTGCAGGGTCCCAAAACAGGCGTTTTCAGCCCATTACCGGCATATGGAAGAAACAGCAGTCAGCACAGGGAAATATCTGCTTCTAAATCCAAAACGCAGCTATCTAACAGAACGGTTGTCAATGTGTGCACTCAACTTCCAGAGTTAAACCCGTGTGTGGTTTCAGCAGTCTGCAAACATCTTCTCTGCAGAGTCCCAAACCAGGCGTTTTCAGCCCATTACCGGCATATGGAAGAAACAGCAGTAAGCACAGGGAAATATCTGCTTCTAAATCCAAAACGCATCTATCTAACAGAACGGTTGTCAATGTGTGCACTCAACTTCCAGAGTTAAACCCGTCTGTGGATTCAGCAGTCTGCAAACACTTTCTCTGCAGTGTCCCAAAACAGGCGTTTTCAGCCCATTACCGGCATAAGGAAGAAACAGCAGTAAGCACAGGGAAATATCTGCTTCTAAATACAAAACACAGCTATCTAACAGAACGGTTGTCAATGTGTGCACTCAACTTCCAGAGTTAAACCCCTGTGTGGATTCAGCAGTCTGCAAACATTTTCTCTGCAGAGTCCCAAAACAGGCGTTTTCAGCCCATTACCGGCATATGGAAGAAACAGCAATAAGCACAGGGAAATATCTGCTTCTTAATCCAAAATGCAGCTATCTAACAGAACCGCTGTCAATGTGTGCACTGAACTTCCAGAGTTAAACCCGTGTGTGGATTCAGCAGTCTGCAAACACTTTCTCTGCAGAGTCCCAAAACAGGCGTTTTCAGCCCATTACCGGCATATGGAAGAAACAGCAGTAAGCACAGGGAAATATCTGCTTCTAAATCCAAAACGCAGCTATCTAACAGAACGGTTGTCAATGTGTGCACTCAACTTCCAGAGTTAAACCCGTGTGTGGATTCAGCAGTCTGCAAACACTTTCTCTGCAGAGTCCCAAAACAGGCGTTTTCAGCCCATTACTGGCCTATGGAAGAAACAGCAGTAAGCACAGGGAAATATCTGCTTCTAAATCCAAAACGCAGCTATCTAACAGAACGGCTGTCAATGTGTGCACTGAACTTCCAGAGTTAAACCCGTGTGTGGATTCAGCAGTCTGCAAACACTTTCTCTGCAGAGTCCCAAAAGGCGTTTTCAGCCCATTACCGGCATATGGAAGAAACAGCAGTAAGCACAGGGAAATATCTGCTTCTAAATCCAAAACGCAGCTATCTAACAGAAAGGTTGTCAATGTGTGCACTCAACTTCCAGAGTTAAACCCGTGTGTGTATTCAGCAGTCTGCAAACACTTTCTCTGCAGAGTCCCAAAACAGGCGTTTTCAGCCCATTACCGGCATATGGAAGAAACAGCAGTAAGCCCAGGGAAATATCTGCTTCTAAATCCAAAACGCAGCTATCTAACAGAACGGTTGTCAATGTGTGCACTCAACTTCCAGAGTTAAACCCGTGTGTGGATTCAGCAGTCTGCAAACACTTTCTCTGCAGAGTCCCAAAACAGGCGTTTTCAGCCCATTACCGGCATATGGAAGAAACAGCAGTAAGCACAGGGAAATATCTGCTTCTAAATCCAAAACGCAGCTATCTAACAGAACGGTTGTCAATGTGTGCACTCAACTTCCAGAGTTAAACCCGTGTATGGATTCAGCAGTCTGCAAACACTTTCTCTGCAGAGTCCCAAAACAGGCGTTTTCAGCCCATTACCGGCATATGGAAGAAACAGCAGTAAGCCCAGGGAAATATCTGCTTCTAAATCCAAAACGCAGCTATCTAACAGAACGGCTGTCAATGTGTGCACTCAACTTCTAGATTTAAACCCGTGTGTGGATTCAGCAGTCTGCAAACACTTTCTCTGCAGAGTCCCAAAACAGGCGTTTTCAGCCCATTACCGGCATATGGAAGAAACAGCAGTAAGCACAGGGAAATATCTGCTTCTAAATCCAAAACGCAGCTATCTAACAGAACGGCTGTCAATGTGTGCACTCAACTTCCAGAGTTAAACCCGTGTGTGGATTCAGCAGTCTGCAAACATCTTCTCTGCAGAGTCCCAAACCAGGCGTTTTCAGCCCATTACCGGCATATGGAAGAAACAGCAGTAAGCACAGGGAAATATCTGCTTCTAAATCCAAAACGCAGCTATCTAACAGAACGGTTGTCAATGTGTGCACTCAACTTCCAGAGTTAAACCCGTCTGTGGATTCAGCAGTCTACAAACACATTCTCTGCAGTGTCCCAAAACAGGCGTTTTCAGCCCATTACCGGCATAAGGAAGAAACAGCAGTAAGCACAGGGAAATATCTGCTTCTAAATCCAAAACACAGCTATCTAACAGAACGGTTGTCAATGTGTGCACTCAACTTCCAGAGTTAAACCCGTGTGTGGATTCAGCAGTCTGCAAACATTTTCTCTGCAGAGTCCCAAAACAGGCGTTTTCAGCCCATTACCGGCATATGGAAGAAACAGCAATAAGCACAGGGAAATATCTGCTTCTTAATCCAAAATGCAGCTATCTAACAGAACCGCTGTCAATGTGTGCACTGAACTTCCAGAGTTAAACCCGTGTGTGGATTCAGCAGTCTGCAAACACTTTCTCTGCAGAGTCCCAAAACAGGCGTTTTCAGCCCATTACCGGCATATGGAAGAAACAGCAGTAAGCACAGGGAAATATCTGCTTCTAAATCCAAAACGCAGCTATCTAACAGAACGGTTGTCAATGTGTGCACTCAACTTCCAGAATTAAACCCGTGTGTGGATTCAGCAGTCTGCAAACACTTTCTCTGCAGAGTCCCAAAACAGGCGTTTTCAGCCCATTATCGGCATATGGAAGAAACAGCAGTAAGCACAGGGAAATATCTGCTTCTAAATCCAAAACGCAGCTATCTAACAGAACGGTTGTCAATGTGTGCACTCAACTTCCAGAGTTAAACCCGTGTGTGGATTCAGCAGTCTGCAAACACTTTCTCTGCAGAGTCCCAAAACAGGCGTTTTCAGCCCATTACCGGCATATGGAAGAAACAGCAGTAAGCACAGGGAAATATCTGCTTCTAAATCCAAAACGCAGCTATCTAACAGAACGGTTGTCAATGTGTGCACTCAACTTCCAGAGTTAAACCCGTGTGTGGATTCAGCAGTCTGCAAACACTTTCTCTGCAGAGTCCCAAACCAGGCGTTTTCAGCCCATTACCGGCATATGGAAGAAACAGCAGTAAGCACAGGGAAATATCTGCTTCTAAATCCAAAACGCAGCTATCTAACAGAACGGTTGTCAATGTGTGCACTCAACTTCCAGAGTTAAACCCGTCTGTGGATTCAGCAGTCTGCAAACACTTTCTCTGCAGAGTCCCAAAACAGGTGTTTTCAGCCCATTACCGGCATATGGAAGAAACAGCAGTAAGCCCAGTGAAATATCTGCTTCTAAATCCAAAACGAAGCTATCTAACAGAACGGTTGTCAATGTGTGCACTCAACTTCCAGAGTTAAACCCGTGTGTGGATTCAGCAGTCTGCAAACACTTTCTCTGCAGAGTCCCAAAACAGGCGTTTTCAGCCCATTACCGGCATATGGAAGAAACAGCAGTAAGCACAGGGAAATATCTGCTTCTAAATCCAAAACGCAGCTATCTAACAGAACGGTTGTCAATGTGTGCACTCAATTTCCAGAGTTAAACCCGTGTGTGGATTCAGCAGTCTGCAAACACTTTCTCTGCAGACCCCAAAACAGGCGTTTTCAGCCCCTTACCGGCATATGGAAGAAACAGCAGTAAGCACAGGGAAATATCTGCTTCTAAATCCAAAACGCAGCTATCTAACAGAACGGTTGTTAATGTGTGCACTCAACTTCCAGAGTTAAACCCCTGTGTGGATTCAGCAGTCTGCAAACACTTTCTCTGCAGAGTCCCAAAACAGGCGTTTTCAGCCCATTACCGGCATATGGAAGAAACAGCAGTAAGCACAGGGAAATATCTGCTTCTAAATCCAAAACGCAGCTATCTAACAGAACGGTTGTCAATGTGTGCACTCAATTTCCAGAGTTAAACCCGTGTGTGGATTCAGCAGTCTGCAAACACTTTCTCTGCAGACCCCAAAACAGGCGTTTTCAGCCCATTACCGGCATATGGAAGAAACAGCAGTAAGCACAGGGAAATATCTGCTTCTTAATCCCAAATGCAGCTATCTAACAGAACCGCTGTCAATGTGTGCACTGAACTTCCAGAGTTAAACCCGTGTGTGGATTCAGCAGTCTGCAAACACTTTCTCTGCAGAGTCCCAAAAGGCGTTTTCAGCCCATTACCGGCATATGGAAGAAACAGCAGTAAGCACAGGGAAATATCTGCTTCTAAATCCAAAACGAAGCTATCTAACAGAACGGTTGTCAATGTGTGCACTCAACTTCCAGAGTTAAACCCGTGTGTGGATTCAGCAGTCTGCAAACACTTTCTCTGCAGAGTCCCAAAACAGGCGTTTTCAGCCCATTACCGGCATATGGAAGAAACAGCAGTAAGCCCAGGGAAATATCTGCTTCTAAATCCAAAACGCAGCTATCTAACAGAACGGCTGTCAATGTGTGCACTCAACTTCCAGAGTTAAACCCGTGTGTGGATTCAGCAGTCTGCAAACACTTTCTCTGCAGAGACCCAAAACAGGCGTTTTCAGCCCATTACCGGCATATGGAAGAAACAGCAGTAAGCACAGGGAAATATCTGCTTCTAAATCCAAAACGCAGCTATCTAACAGAACGGTTGTCAATGTGTGCACTCAACTTCTAGATTTAAACCCGTGTGTGGATTCAGCAGTCTGCAAACACTTTCTCTGCAGAGTCCCAAAACAGGCGTTTTCAGCCCATTACCGGCATATGGAAGAAACAGCAGTAAGCACAGGGAAATATCTGCTTCTAAATCCAAAACGCAGCTATCTAACAGAACGGCTGTCAATGTGTGCACTCAACTTCCAGAGTTAAACCCGTGTGTGGATTCAGCAGTCTGCAAACATCTTCTCTGCAGAGTCCCAAACCAGGCGTTTTCAGCCCATTACCGGCATATGGAAGAAACAGCAGTAAGCACAGGGAAATATCTGCTTCTAAATCCAAAACGCAGCTATCTAACAGAACGGTTGTCAATGTGTGCACTCAACTTCCAGAGTTAAACCCGTCTGTGGATTCAGCAGTCTACAAACACATTCTCTGCAGTGTCCCAAAACAGGCGTTTTCAGCCCATTACCGGCATAAGGAAGAAACAGCAGTAAGCACAGGGAAATATCTGCTTCTAAATCCAAAACACAGCTATCTAACAGAACGGTTGTCAATGTGTGCACTCAACTTCCAGAGTTAAACCCGTGTGTGGATTCAGCAGTCTGCAAACATTTTCTCTGCAGAGTCCCAAAACAGGCGTTTTCAGCCCATTACCGGCATATGGAAGAAACAGCAATAAGCACAGGGAAATATCTGCTTCTTAATCCAAAATGCAGCTATCTAACAGAACCGCTGTCAATGTGTGCACTGAACTTCCAGAGTTAAACCCGTGTGTGGATTCAGCAGTCTGCAAACACTTTCTCTGCAGAGTCCCAAAACAGGCGTTTTCAGCCCATTACCGGCATATGGAAGAAACAGCAGTAAGCACAGGGAAATATCTGCTTCTAAATCCAAAACGCAGCTATCTAACAGAACGGTTGTCAATGTGTGCACTCAACTTCCAGAATTAAACCCGTGTGTGGATTCAGCAGTCTGCAAACACTTTCTCTGCAGAGTCCCAAAACAGGCGTTTTCAGCCCATTATCGGCATATGGAAGAAACAGCAGTAAGCACAGGGAAATATCTGCTTCTAAATCCAAAACGCAGCTATCTAACAGAACGGTTGTCAATGTGTGCACTCAACTTCCAGAGTTAAACCCGTGTGTGGATTCAGCAGTCTGCAAACACTTTCTCTGCAGAGTCCCAAAACAGGCGTTTTCAGCCCATTACCGGCATATGGAAGAAACAGCAGTAAGCACAGGGAAATATCTGCTTCTAAATCCAAAACGCAGCTATCTAACAGAACGGTTGTCAATGTGTGCACTCAACTTCCAGAGTTAAACCCGTGTGTGGATTCAGCAGTCTGCAAACACTTTCTCTGCAGAGTCCCAAACCAGGCGTTTTCAGCCCATTACCGGCATATGGAAGAAACAGCAGTAAGCACAGGGAAATATCTGCTTCTAAATCCAAAACGCAGCTATCTAACAGAACGGTTGTCAATGTGTGCACTCAACTTCCAGAGTTAAACCCGTCTGTGGATTCAGCAGTCTGCAAACACTTTCTCTGCAGAGTCCCAAAACAGGTGTTTTCAGCCCATTACCGGCATATGGAAGAAACAGCAGTAAGCCCAGTGAAATATCTGCTTCTAAATCCAAAACGAAGCTATCTAACAGAACGGTTGTCAATGTGTGCACTCAACTTCCAGAGTTAAACCCGTGTGTGGATTCAGCAGTCTGCAAACACTTTCTCTGCAGAGTCCCAAAACAGGCGTTTTCAGCCCATTACCGGCATATGGAAGAAACAGCAGTAAGCACAGGGAAATATCTGCTTCTAAATCCAAAACGCAGCTATCTAACAGAACGGTTGTCAATGTGTGCACTCAATTTCCAGAGTTAAACCCGTGTGTGGATTCAGCAGTCTGCAAACACTTTCTCTGCAGACCCCAAAACAGGCGTTTTCAGCCCCTTACCGGCATATGGAAGAAACAGCAGTAAGCACAGGGAAATATCTGCTTCTAAATCCAAAACGCAGCTATCTAACAGAACGGTTGTTAATGTGTGCACTCAACTTCCAGAGTTAAACCCCTGTGTGGATTCAGCAGTCTGCAAACACTTTCTCTGCAGAGTCCCAAAACAGGCGTTTTCAGCCCATTACCGGCATATGGAAGAAACAGCAGTAAGCACAGGGAAATATCTGCTTCTAAATCCAAAACGCAGCTATCTAACAGAACGGTTGTCAATGTGTGCACTCAATTTCCAGAGTTAAACCCGTGTGTGGATTCAGCAGTCTGCAAACACTTTCTCTGCAGACCCCAAAACAGGCGTTTTCAGCCCATTACCGGCATATGGAAGAAACAGCAGTAAGCACAGGGAAATATCTGCTTCTTAATCCCAAATGCAGCTATCTAACAGAACCGCTGTCAATGTGTGCACTGAACTTCCAGAGTTAAACCCGTGTGTGGATTCAGCAGTCTGCAAACACTTTCTCTGCAGAGTCCCAAAAGGCGTTTTCAGCCCATTACCGGCATATGGAAGAAACAGCAGTAAGCACAGGGAAATATCTGCTTCTAAATCCAAAACGAAGCTATCTAACAGAACGGTTGTCAATGTGTGCACTCAACTTCCAGAGTTAAACCCGTGTGTGGATTCAGCAGTCTGCAAACACTTTCTCTGCAGAGTCCCAAAACAGGCGTTTTCAGCCCATTACCGGCATATGGAAGAAACAGCAGTAAGCCCAGGGAAATATCTGCTTCTAAATCCAAAACGCAGCTATCTAACAGAACGGCTGTCAATGTGTGCACTCAACTTCCAGAGTTAAACCCGTGTGTGGATTCAGCAGTCTGCAAACACTTTCTCTGCAGAGACCCAAAACAGGCGTTTTCAGCCCATTACCGGCATATGGAAGAAACAGCAGTAAGCACAGGGAAATATCTGCTTCTAAATCCAAAACGCAGCTATCTAACAGAACGGTTGTCAATGTGTGCACTCAACTTCCAGAGTTAAACCCGTGTGTGGATTCAGCAGTCTGCAAACACTTTCTCTGCAGAGTCCCAAAACAGGCGTTTTCAGCCCATTACCGGCCTATAGAAGAAACAGCAGTAAGCACAGGGAAATATCTGCTTCTAAATCCAAAACGCAGCTATCTAACAGAACGGCTGTCAATGTGTGCACTGAACTTCCAGAGTTAAACCCGTGTGTGGATTCAGCAGTCTGCAAACACTTTCTCTGCAGAGTCCCAAAACAGGTGTTTTCAGCCCATTACCGGCATATGGAAGAAACAGCAGTAAGCCCAGTGAAATATCTGCTTCTAAATCCAAAACGAAGCTATCTAACAGAACGGTTGTCAATGTGTGCACTCAACTTCCAGAGCTAAACCCGTGTGTGGATTCAGCAGTCTGCAAACACTTTCTCTGCAGAGTCCCAAAACAGGCGTTTTCAGCCCATTACCGGCATATGGAAGAAACAGCAGTAAGCACAGGGAAATATCTGCTTCTAAATCCAAAACGCAGCTATCTAACAGAACGGCTGTCAATGTGTGCACTCAATTTCCAGAGTTAAACCCGTGTGTGGATTCAGCAGTCTGCAAACACTTTCTCTGCAGACCCCAAAACAGGCGTTTTCAGCCCCTTACCGGCATATGGAAGAAACAGCAGTAAGCCCAGGGAAATATGTGCTTCTAAATCCAAAACGCAGCTATCTAACAGAACGGTTGTTAATGTGTGCACTCAACTTCCAGAGTTAAACCCGTGTGTGGATTCAGCAGTCTGCAAACACTTTCTCTGCAGAGTCCCAAAACAGGCGTTTTCAGCCCATTACCGGCATATGGAAGAAACAGCAGTAAGCACAGGGAAATATCTGCTTCTAAATCCAAAACGCAGCTATCTAACAGAACGGTTGTCAATGTGTGCACTCAACTTCCAGAGGTAAACCCGTGTGTGGATTCAGCAGTCTGCAAACACTTTCTCTGCAGACCCCAAAACAGGCGTTTTCAGCCCATTACCGGCATATGGAAGAAACAGCAGTAAGCACAGGGAAATATCTGCTTCTTAATCCAAAATGCAGCTATCTAACAGAACCGCTGTCAATGTGTGCACTGAACTTCCAGAGTTAAACCCGTGTGTGGATTCAGCAGTCTGCAAACACTTTCTCTGCAGAGTCCCAAAAGGCGTTTTCAGCCCATTACCGGCATATGGAAGAAACAGCAGTAAGCACAGGGAAATATCTGCTTCTAAATCCAAAACGAAGCTATCTAACAGAACGGTTGTCAATGTGTGCACTCAACTTCCAGAGTTAAACCCGTGTGTGGATTCAGCAGTCTGCAAACACTTTCTCTGCAGAGTCCCAAAACAGGCGTTTTCAGCCCATTACCGGCATATGGAAGAAACAGCAGTAAGCCCAGGGAAATATCTGCTTCTAAATCCAAAACGCAGCTATCTAACAGAACGGCTGTCAATGTGTGCACTCAACTTCCAGAGTTAAACCCGTGTGTGGATTCAGCAGTCTGCAAACACTTTCTCTGCAGAGACCCAAAACAGGCGTTTTCAGCCCATTACCGGCATATGGAAGAAACAGCAGTAAGCACAGGGAAATATCTGCTTCTAAATCCAAAACGCAGCTATCTAACAGAACGGTTGTCAATGTGTGCACTCAACTTCCAGAGTTAAACCCGTGTGTGGATTCAGCAGTCTGCAAACACTTTCTCTGCAGAGTCCCAAAACAGGCGTTTTCAGCCCATTACCGGCCTATAGAAGAAACAGCAGTAAGCACAGGGAAATATCTGCTTCTAAATCCAAAACGCAGCTATCTAACAGAACGGCTGTCAATGTGTGCACTGAACTTCCAGAGTTAAACCCGTGTGTGGATTCAGCAGTCTGCAAACACTTTCTCTGCAGAGTCCCAAAACAGGCGTTTTCAGCCCATTACCGGCATATGGAAGAAACAGCAGTAAGCACAGGGAAATATCTGCTTCTAAATCCAAAACGCAGCAATCTAACAGAACGGTTGTCAATGTGTGCACTCAACTTCCAGAGTTAAACCCGTGTGTGGATTCAGCAGTCTGCAAACACTTTCTCTGCAGAGTCCCAAAACAGGCGTTTTCAGCCTATTATCGGCATATGGAAGAAACAGCAGTAAGCACAGGGAAATATCTGCTTCTAAATCCAAAACGCAGCTATCTAACAGAACGGTTGTCAATGTGTGCACTCAACTTCCAGAGTTAAACCCGTGTGTGGATTCAGCAGTCTGCAAACACTTTCTCTGCAGAGTCCCAAAACAGGCGTTTTCAGCCCATTACCGGCATACGGAAGAAACAGCAGTAAGCACAGGGAAATATCTGCTTCTAAATCCAAAACGCAGCTATCTAACAGAACGGTTGTCAATGTGTGCACTCAACTTCCAGAGTTAAACCCGTCTGTGGATTCAGCAGTCTGCAAACACTTTCTCTGCAGAGTCCCAAAACAGGCGTTTTCAGCCCATTACCGGCATATGGAAGAAACAGCAGTAAGCCCAGTGAAATATCTGCTTCTAAATCCAAAACGAAGCTATCTAACAGAACGGTTGTCAATGTGTGCACTCAACTTCCAGAGTTAAACCCGTGTGTGGATTCAGCAGTCTGCAAACACTTTCTCTGCAGAGTCCCAAAACAGGCGTTTTCAGCCCATTACCGGCATATGGAAGAAACAGCAGTAAGCACAGGGAAATATCTGCTTCTAAATCCAAAACGCAGCTATCTAACAGAACGGTTGTCAATGTGTGCACTCAATTTCCAGAGTTAAACCCGTGTGTGGATTCAGCAGTCTGCAAACACTTTCTCTGCAGACCCCAAAACAGGCGTTTTCAGCCCATTACCGGCATATGGAAGAAACAGCAGTAAGCACAGGGAAATATCTGCTTCTAAATCCAAAACGCAGCTATCTAACAGAACGGTTGTCAATGTGTGCACTCAACTTCCAGAGTTAAACCCGTGTGTGGATTCAGCAGTCTGCAAACACTTTCTCTGCAGAGTCCCAAAACAGGCGTTTTTAGCCCATTACCGGCATATGGAAGAAACAGCAGTAAGCACAGGGAAATATCTGCTTCTAAATCCTAAACGCAGCTATCTAACAGAACGGTTGTCAATGTGTGCACTCAACTTCCAGAGTTAAACCCGTGTGTGGATTCAGCAGTCTGCAAACACTTTCTCTGCAGAGTCGCAAAACAGGCGTTTTCAGCCCATTACCGGCATATGGAAGAAACAGCAGTAAGCCCAGGGAAATATCTGCTTCTAAATCCAAAACGCAGCTATCTAACAGAACGGTTGTCAATGTGTACACTCAACTTCCAGAGGTAAACCCGTGTGTGGATTCAGCAGTCTGCAAACACTTTCTCTGCAGAGTCCCAAAACAGGCGTTTTCAGCCCATTACCGGCATATGGAAGAAACAGCAGTAAGCACAGGGAAATATCTGCTTCTAAATGCAAAACGCAGCTATCTAACAGAACGGTTGTCAATGTGTGCACTCAACTTCCAGAGTTAAACCCGTGTGTGGATTCAGCAGTCTGCAAACACTTTCTCTGCAGAGTCCCAAAACAGGCGTTTTCAGCCCATTACCGGCATATGGAAGAAACAGCAGTAAGCACAGGGAAATATCTGCTTCTAAATCCAAAACGCAGCTATCTAACAGAACGGTTGTCAATGTGTGCACTCAACTTCCAGAGTTAAACCCGTGTGTGGATTCAGGAGTCTGCAAACACTTTCTCTGCAGAGTCCCAAAAGAGGCGTTTTCAGCCCATTACCGGCATATGGAAGAAACAGCAGTAAGCACAGGGAAATATCTGCTTCTAAATCCAAAACGCAGCTATCTAACAGAACGGTTGTCAATGTGTGCACTCAACTTCCAGAGTTAAACCCGTGTGTGGATTCAGCAGTCTGCAAACACTTTCTCTGCAGAGTCCCAAAACAGGCGTTTTCAGCCCATTACCGGCATATGGAAGAAACAGCAGTAAGCACAGTGAAATATCTGCTTCTAAATCCAAAACGCAGCTATCTAACAGAATGGTTGTCAATGTGTGCACTCAACTTGCAGAGTTAAACCCGTGTGTGGATTCAGCAGTCTGCAAACACTTTCTCTGCAGAGTCCCAAAACAGGCGTTTTCAGCCCATTACCGGCATATGGAAGAAACAGCAGTAAGCACAGGGAAATATCTGCTTCTAAATCCAAAACGCAGCTATCTAACAGAACGGTTGTCAATGTGTGCACTCAACTTCCAGAGTTAAACCCGTGTGTGGATTCAGCAGTCTGCAAACATCTTCTCTGCAGAGTCCCAAACCAGGCGTTTTCAGCCCATTACCGGCATATGGAAGAAACAGCAGTAAGCACAGGGAAATATCTGCTTCTAAATCCAAAACGCAGCTATCTAACAGAACGGTTGTCAATGTGTGCACTCAACTTCCAGAGTTAAACCCGTCTGTAGATTCAGCAGTCTGCAAACACTTTCTCTGCAGAGTCCCAAAACAAGCGTTTTCAGCCCATTACCGGCATATGGAAGAAACAGCAGTAAGCCCAGGGAAATATCTGCTTCTAAACCCAAAACGCAGCTATCTAACAGAACGGTTGTCAATGTGTGCACTCAACTTCCAGAGTTAAACCCGTGTGTGGATTCAGCAGTCTGCAAACACTTTCTCTGCAGAGTCCCAAAACAGGCGTTTTCAGCCCATTACCGGCATATGGAAGAAACAGCAGTAAGCACAGGGAAATATCTGCTTCTAAATCCAAAACGCAGCTATCTAACAGAACGGTTGTCAATGTGTGCACTCAATTTCCAAAGTTAAACCCGTGTGTGGATTCAGCAGTCTGCAAACACTTTCTCTGCAGAGTCCCAAAACAGGCGTTTTCAGCCCATTACCGGCATATGGAAGAAACAGCAGTAAGCCCAGGGAAATATCTGCTTCTAAATCCAAAACGCAGCTATCTAACAGAACGGTTGTCAATGTGTGCACTCAACTTCCAGAGTTAAACCCGTGTGTGGATTCAGCAGTCTGCAAACACTTTCTCTGCAGAGTCCCAAAACAGGCGTTTTCAGTCCATTACCGGCATATGGAAGAAACAGCAGTAAGCACAGGGAAATATCTGCTTCTAAATCCAAAACGCAGCTATCTAACAGAACGGTTGTCAATGTGTGCACTCAACTTCCAGAGTTAAACCCGTGTGTGGATTCAGCAGTCTGCAAACACTTTCTTTGCAGAGTCCCAAAACAGGCGTTTTCAGCCCCTTACCGGCATAAGGAAGAAACAGCAGTAAGCACAGGGAAATATCTGCTTCTAAATGCAAAACGCAGCTATCTAACAGAACGGTTGTCAATGTGTGCACTCAACTTCCAGAGTTAAACCCGTGTGTGGATTCAGCAGTCTGCAAACACTTTCTCTGCAGAGTCCCAAAACATGCGTTTTCAGCCCATTACCGGCATATGGAAGAAACAGCAGTAAGACCAGGGAAATATCTGCTTCTAAATCCAAAACGCAGCTATCTAACAGAACGGTTGTCAATGTGTGCACTCAACTTCCAGAGTTAAACCCGTCTGTGGATTCAGCAGTCTGCAAACACTTTCTCTGCAGAGTCCCAAAACAGGCGTTTTCAGCCCATTACCGGCATATGGAAGAAACAGCAGTAAGCCCAGTGAAATATCTGCTTCTAAATCCAAAACGAAGCTATCTAACAGAACGGTTGTCAATGTGTGCACTCAACTTCCAGAGTTAAACCCGTGTGTGGATTCAGCAGTCTGCAAACACTTTCTCTGCAGAGTCCCAAAACAGGCGTTTTCAGCCCATTACCGGCATATGGAAGAAACAGCAGTAAGCACAGGGAAATATCTGCTTCTAAATCCAAAACGCAGCTATCTAACAGAACGGTTGTCAATGTGTGCACTCAATTTCCAGAGTTAAACCCGTGTGTGGATTCAGCAGTCTGCAAACACTTTCTCTGCAGACCCCAAAACAGGCGTTTTCAGCCCATTACCGGCATATGGAAGAAACAGCAGTAAGCACAGGGAAATATCTGCTTCTAAATCCAAAACGCAGCTATCTAACAGAACGGTTGTCAATGTGTGCACTCAACTTCCAGAGTTAAACCCGTGTGTGGATTCAGCAGTCTGCAAACACTTTCTCTGCAGAGTCCCAAAACAGGCGTTTTTAGCCCATTACCGGCATATGGAAGAAACAGCAGTAAGCCCAGGGAAATATCTGCTTCTAAATCCTAAACGCAGCTATCTAACAGAATGGTTGTCAATGTGTGCACTCAACTTCCAGAGTTAAACCCGTGTGTGGATTCAGCAGTCTGCAAACACTTTCTCTGCAGAGTCGCAAAACAGGCGTTTTCAGCCCATTACCGGCATATGGAAGAAACAGCAGTAAGCCCAGGGAAATATCTGCTTCTAAATCCAAAACGCAGCTATCTAACAGAACGGTTGTCAATGTGTACACTCAACTTCCAGAGTTAAACCCGTGTGTGGATTCAGCAGTCTGCAAACACTTTCTCTGCAGAGTCCCAAAACAGGCGTTTTCAGCCCATTACCGGCATATGGAAGAAACAGCAGTAAGCACAGGGAAATATCTGCTTCTAAATGCAAAACGCAGCTATCTAACAGAACGGTTGTCAATGTGTGCACTCAACTTCCAGAGTTAAACCCGTGTGTGGATTCAGCAGTCTGCAAACACTTTCTCTGCAGAGTCCCAAAAGGCGTTTTCAGCCCATTACCGGCATATGGAAGAAACAGCAGTAAGCACAGGGAAATATCTGCTTCTAAATCCAAAACGCAGCTATCTAACAGAACGGTTGTCAATGTGTGCACTCAACTTCCAGAGTTAAACCCGTGTGTGGATTCAGGAGTCTGCAAACACTTTCTCTGCAGAGTCCCAAAAGAGGCGTTTTCAGCCCATTACCGGCATATGGAAGAAACAGCAGTAAGCCCAGGGAAATATCTGCTTCTAAATCCAAAACGCAGCTATCTAACAGAACGGTTGTCAATGTGTGCACTCAACTTCCAGAGTTAAACCCGTGTGTGGATTCAGCAGTCTGCAAACACTTTCTCTGCAGAGTCCCAAAACAGGCGTTTTCAGCCCATTACCGGCATATGGAAGAAACAGCAGTAAGCACAGTGAAATATCTGCTTCTAAATCCAAAACGCAGCTATCTAACAGAATGGTTGTCAATGTGTGCACTCAACTTCCAGAGTTAAACCCGTGTGTGGATTCAGCAGTCTGCAAACACTTTCTCTGCAGAGTCCCAAAACAGGCGTTTTCAGCCCATTACCGGCATATGGAAGAAACAGCAGTAAGCACAGGGAAATATCTGCTTCTAAATCCAAAACGCAGCTATCTAACAGAACGGTTGTCAATGTGTGCACTCAACTTCCAGAGTTAAACCCGTGTGTGGATTCAGCAGTCTGCAAACATCTTCTCTGCAGAGTCCCAAACCAGGCGTTTTCAGCCCATTACCGGCATATGGAAGAAACAGCAGTAAGCACAGGGAAATATCTGCTTCTAAATCGAAAACGCAGCTATCTAACAGAACGGTTGTCAATGTGTGCACTCAACTTCCAGAGTTAAACCCGTCTGTAGATTCAGCAGTCTGCAAACACTTTCTCTGCAGAGTCCCAAAACAAGCGTTTTCAGCCCATTACCGGCATATGGAAGAAACAGCAGTAAGCCCAGGGAAATATCTGCTTCTAAATCCAAAACGCAGCTATCTAACAGAACGGTTGTCAATGTGTGCACTCAACTTCCAGAGTTAAACCCGTGTGTGGATTCAGCAGTCTGCAAACACTTTCTCTGCAGAGTCCCAAAACAGGCGTTTTCAGCCCATTACCGGCATATGGAAGAAACAGCAGTAAGCACAGGGAAATATCTGCTTCTAAATCCAAAACGCAGCTATCTAACAGAACGGTTGTCAATGTGTGCACTCAACTTCCAGAGTTAAACCCGTGTGTGGATTCAGCAGTCTGCAAACACTTTCTCTGCAGAGTCCCAAAACAGGCGTTTTCAGCCCATTACCGGCATATGGAAGAAACAGCAGTAAGCCCAGGGAAATATCTGCTTCTAAATCCAAAACGCAGCTATCTAACAGAACGGTTGTCAATGTGTGCACTCAACTTCCAGAGTTAAACCCGTGTGTGGATTCAGCAGTCTGCAAACACTTTCTCTGCAGAGTCCCAAAACAGGCGTTTTCAGCCCATTACCGGCATATGGAAGAAACAGCAGTAAGCCCAGGGAAATATATGCTTCTAAATCCAAAACGCAGCTATCTAACAGAACGGTTGTCAATGTGTGCACTCAACTTCCAGAGATAAACCCGTGTGTGGATTCAGCAGTCTGCAAACACTTTCTCTGCAGAGTCCCAAAACAGGCGTTTTCAGCCCCTTACCGTCATAAGGAAGAAACAGCAGTAAGCACAGGGAAATATCTGCTTCTAAATGCAAAACGCAGCTATCTAACAGAACGGTTGTCAATGTGTGCACTCAACTTCCAGAGTTAAACCCGTGTGTGGATTCAGCAGTCTGCAAACACTTTCTCTGCAGAGTCCCAAAACAGGCGTTTTCAGCCCATTACCGGCATATGGAAGAAACAGCAGTAAGCACAGTGAAATATCTGCTTCTAAATCCAAAACGCAGCTATCTAACAGAATGGTTGTCAATGTGTGCACTCAACTTCCAGAGTTAAACCCGTGTGTGGATTCAGCAGTCTGCAAACACTTTCTCTGCAGAGTCCCAAAACAGGCGTTTTCAGCCCATTACCGGCATATGGAAGAAACAGCAGTAAGCACAGGGAAATATCTGCTTCTAAATCCAAAACGCAGCTATCTAACAGAACGGTTGTCAATGTGTGCACTCAACTTCCAGAGTTAAACCCGTGTGTGGATTCAGCAGTCTGCAAACATCTTCTCTGCAGAGTCCCAAACCAGGCGTTTTCAGCCCATTACCGGCATATGGAAGAAACAGCAGTAAGCACAGGGAAATATCTGCTTCTAAATCGAAAACGCAGCTATCTAACAGAACGGTTGTCAATGTGTGCACTCAACTTCCAGAGTTAAACCCGTCTGTAGATTCAGCAGTCTGCAAACACTTTCTCTGCAGAGTCCCAAAACAAGCGTTTTCAGCCCATTACCGGCATATGGAAGAAACAGCAGTAAGCCCAGGGAAATATCTGCTTCTAAATCCAAAACGCAGCTATCTAACAGAACGGTTGTCAATGTGTGCACTCAACTTCCAGAGTTAAACCCGTGTGTGGATTCAGCAGTCTGCAAACACTTTCTCTGCAGAGTCCCAAAACAGGCGTTTTCAGCCCATTACCGGCATATGGAAGAAACAGCAGTAAGCACAGGGAAATATCTGCTTCTAAATCCAAAACGCAGCTATCTAACAGAACGGTTGTCAATGTGTGCACTCAACTTCCAGAGTTAAACCCGTGTGTGGATTCAGCAGTCTGCAAACACTTTCTCTGCAGAGTCCCAAAACAGGCGTTTTCAGCCCATTACCGGCATATGGAAGAAACAGCAGTAAGCCCAGGGAAATATCTGCTTCTAAATCCAAAACGCAGCTATCTAACAGAACGGTTGTCAATGTGTGCACTCAACTTCCAGAGTTAAACCCGTGTGTGGATTCAGCAGTCTGCAAACACTTTCTCTGCAGAGTCCCAAAACAGGCGTTTTCAGCCCATTACCGGCATATGGAAGAAACAGCAGTAAGCCCAGGGAAATATATGCTTCTAAATCCAAAACGCAGCTATCTAACAGAACGGTTGTCAATGTGTGCACTCAACTTCCAGAGATAAACCCGTGTGTGGATTCAGCAGTCTGCAAACACTTTCTCTGCAGAGTCCCAAAACAGGCGTTTTCAGCCCCTTACCGTCATAAGGAAGAAACAGCAGTAAGCACAGGGAAATATCTGCTTCTAAATGCAAAACGCAGCTATCTAACAGAACGGTTGTCAATGTGTGCACTCAACTTCCAGAGTTAAACCCGTGTGTGGATTCAGCAGTCTGCAAACACTTTCTCTGCAGAGTCCCAAAACAGGCGTTTTCAGCCCATTACCGGCATATGGAAGAAACAGCAGTAAGCACAGGGAAATATCTGCTTCTAAATCCAAAACGCAGCTATCTAACAGAACGGTTGTCAATGTGTGCACTCAACTTCCAGAGTTAAACCCGTGTGTGGATTCAGGAGTCTGCAAACACTTTCTCTGCAGAGTCCCAAAACAGGCGTTTTCAGCCCATTACCGGCATATGGAAGAAACAGCAGTAAGACCAGGGAAATATCTGCTTCTAAATCCAAAACGCAGCTATCTAACAGAACGGTTGTCAATGTGTGCACTCAACTTCCAGAGTTAAACCCGTGTGTGGATTCAGCAGTCTGCAAACACTTTCTCTGCAGAGTCCCAAAACAGGCGTTTTCAGCCCATTACCGGCATATGGAAGAAACAGCAGTAAGCCCAGGGAAATATCTGCTTCTAAACCCAAAACGCAGCTCTCTAACAGAACGGTTGTCATTGTGTGCACTCAACTTCCAGAGTTAAACCCGTGTGTGGATTCAGCAGTCTGCAAACACTTTCTCTGCAGAGTCCCAAAACAGGCATTTTCAGCCCATTACCGGCATATGGAAGAAACAGCAGTAAGCACTGGGAAATACCTGCTTCTAAATCCAAAATGCAGCTATCTAACAGAACGGTTGTCAATGTGTGCACTCAACTTCCAGAGTTAAACCCGTGTGTGGATTCAGCAGTCTGCAAACACTTTCTCTGCAGAGTCCCAAAACAGGCGTTTTCAGCCCATTACCGGCATAAGGAAGAAACAGGAGTAAGCTCAGGGAAATATCTGCTTCTAAAACCAAAACGCAGCTATCTAACAGAACGGTTGTCAATGTGTGCACTCAACTTCCAGAGTTAAACCCGTGTGTGGATTCAGCAGTCTGCAAACATCTTCTCTGCCGAGTCCCAAACCAGGCGTTTTCAGCCCATTACCGGCATATGGAAGAAACAGCAGTAATCACAGGGAAATATCTGCTTCTAAATCCAAAACGCAGCTATCTAACAGAACGGTTGTCAATGTGTGCACTCAACTTCCAGAGTTAAACCCGTGTGTGGATTCAGCAGTCTGCAAACACTTTCTCTGCAGAGACCCAAAACAGGCGTTTTCAGCCCATTACCGGCATATGGAAGAAACAGCAGTAAGCCCAGGGAAATATCTGCTTCTAAATCCAAAACGCAGCTATCTAACAGAACGGTTGTCAATGTGTGCACTCAACTTCCAGAGTTAAACCCGTGTGTGGATTCAGCAGTCTGCAAACACTTTCTCTGCAGAGTCCCAAAACAGGCGTTTTCAGCCCATTACCGGCATATGGAAGAAACAGCAGTAAGCACAGGGAAATATCTGCTTCTAAATCCAAAACGCAGCTATCTAACAGAACGGTTGTCAATGTGTGCACTCAACTTCCAGAGTTAAACCCGTGTGTGGATTCAGCAGTCTGCAAACCCTTTCTCTGCAGAGTCCCAAAACAGGCGTTTTCAGCCCATTACCGGCATATGGAAGAAACAGCAGTAAGCACAGGGAAATATCTGCTTCTAAATCCAAAACGCAGCTATCTAACAGAATGGTTGTCAATGTGTGCACTCAACTTCCAGAGTTAAACCCGTGTGTGGATTCAGCAGTCTGCAAACACTTTCTCTGCAGAGTCCCAAAACAGGCGTTTTCAGCCCATTACCGGCATATGGAAGAAACAGCAGTAAGCCCAGGGAAATATCTGCTTCTAAATCCAAAACGCAGCTATCTAACAGAACGGTTGTCAATGTGTGCACTCAACTTCCAGAGTTAAACCCGTGTGTGGATTCAGCAGTCTGCAAACACTTTCTCTGCAGAGTCCCAAAACAGGCGTTTTCAGCCCATTACCGGCATATGGAAGAAACAGCAGTAAGCACAGGGAAATATCTGCTTCTAAATCCAAAACGCAGCTATCTAACAGAACGGTTGTCAATGTGTGCACTCAACTTCCAGAGTTAAACCCGTGTGTGGATTCAGCAGTCTGCAAACCCTTTCTCTGCAGAGTCCCAAAACAGGCGTTTTCAGCCCATTACCGGCATATGGAAGAAACAGCAGTAAGCACAGGGAAATATCTGCTTCTAAATCCAAAACGCAGCTATCTAACAGAATGGTTGTCAATGTGTGCACTCAACTTCCAGAGTTAAACCCGTGTGTGGATTCAGCAGTCTGCAAACACTTTCTCTGCAGAGTCCCAAAACAGGCGTTTTCAGCCCATTACCGGCATATGGAAGAAACAGCAGTAAGCCCAGGGAAATATCTGCTTCTAAATCCAAAACGCAGCTATCTAACAGAACGGCTGTCAATGTGTGCACTCAACTTCCAGAGTTAAACCCGTGTGTGGATTCAGCAGTCTGCAAACACTTTCTCTGCAGAGTCCCAAAACAGGCGTTTTCAGCCCATTACCGGCATATGGAAGAAACAGCAGTAAGCACAGGGAAATATCTGCTTCTAAATCCAAAACGCAGCTATCTAACAGAACGGTTGTCAATGTGTGCACTCAACTTCCAGAGTTAAACCCGTGTGTGGATTCAGCAGTCTGCAAACACTTTCTCTGCAGAGTCCCAAAACAGGCGTTTTCAGCCCATTACCGGCATATGGAAGAAACAGCAGTAAGCACAGGGAAATATCTGCTTCTAAATCCAAAACGCAGCTATCTAACAGAACGGTTGTCAATGTGTGCACTCAACTTCCAGAGTTAAACCCGTGTGTGGATTCAGCAGTCTGCAAACACTTTCTCTGCAGAGTCCCAAAACAGGCGTTTTCAGCCCATTACCGGCATATGGAAGAAACAGCAGTAAGCACAGGGAAATATCTGCTTCTAAATCCAAAACGTAGCTATCTAACAGAACGGTTGTCAATGTGAGCACTCAACTTCCAGAGTTAAACCCGTGTGTGGATTCAGCAGTCTGCAAACACTTTCTCTGCAGAGTCCCAAAACAGGCGTTTTCAGCCCATTACCGGCATATGGAAGAAACAGCAGTAAGCACAGGGAAATATCTGCTTCTTAATCCAAAATGCAGCTATCTAACAGAACCGCTGTCAATGTGTGCACTGAACTTCCAGAGTTAAACCCGTGTGTGGATTCAGCAGTCTGCAAACACTTTCTCTGCAGAGTCCCAAAACAGGCATTTTCAGCCCATTACCGGCATATGGAAGTAACAGCAGTAAGCACAGGGAAATATCTGCTTCTAAATCCAAAACGCAGCTATCTAACAGAACGGTTGTCAATGTGTGCACTCAACTTCCAGAGTTAAACCCGTGTGTGGATTCAGCAGTCTGCAAACACTTTCTCTGCAGAGTCCCAAAACAGGCGTTTTCAGCCCATTACCGGCATATGGAAGAAACAGCAGTAAGCCCAGGGAAATATCTGCTTCTAAATCCAAAACGCAGCTATCTAACCGAACGGCTGTCAATGTGTGCACTCAACTTCCAGAGTTAAACCCATGTGTGGATTCAGCAGTCTGCAAACACTTTCTCTGCAGAGTCCCAAAACAGGCGTTTTCAGCCCATTACCGGCATATGGAAGAAACAGCAGTAAGCACAGGGAAATATCTGCTTCTAAATCCAAAACGCAGCTATCTAACAGAACGGTTGTCAATGTGTGCACTCAACTTCCAGAGTTAAACCCGTGTGTGGATTCAGCAGTCTGCAAACACTTTCTCTGCAGAGTCCCAAAACAGGCGTTTTCAGCCCATTACCGGCATATGGAAGAAACAGCAGTAAGCACAGGGAAATATCTGCTTCTAAATCCAAAACGCAGCTATCTAACAGAACGGTTGTCAATGTGTGCACTCAACTTCCAGAGTTAAACCCGTGTGTGGATTCAGCAGTCTGCAAACATCTTCTCTGCAGAGTCCCAAACCAGGCGTTTTCAGCCCATTACCGGCATATGGAAGAAACAGCAGTAAGCACAGGGAAATATCTGCTTCTAAATCCAAAACGCAGCTATCTAACAGAACGGTTGTCAATGTGTGCACTCAACTTCCAGAGTTAAACCCGTCTGTAGATTCAGCAGTCTGCAAACACTTTCTCTGCAGAGTCCCAAAACAAGCGTTTTCAGCCCATTACCGGCATATGGAAGAAACAGCAGTAAGCCCAGGGAAATATCTGCTTCTAAATCCAAAACGCAGCTATCTAACAGAACGGTTGTCAATGTGTGCACTCAACTTCCAGAGTTAAACCCGTGTGTGGATTCAGCAGTCTGCAAACACTTTCTCTGCAGAGTCCCAAAACAGGCGTTTTCAGCCCATTACCGGCATATGGAAGAAACAGCAGTAAGCACAGGGAAATATCTGCTTCTAAATCCAAAACGCAGCTATCTAACAGAACGGTTGTCAATGTGTGCACTCAATTTCCAGAGTTAAACCCGTGTGTGGATTCAGCAGTCTGCAAACACTTTCTCTGCAGAGTCCCAAAACAGGCGTTTTCAGCCCATTACCGGCATATGGAAGAAACAGCAGTAAGCCCAGGGAAATATCTGCTTCTAAATCCAAAACGCAGCTATCTAACAGAACGGTTGTCAATGTGTGCACTCAACTTCCAGAGTTAAACCCGTGTGTGGATTCAGCAGTCTGCAAACACTTTCTCTGCAGAGTCCCAAAACAGGCGTTTTCAGCCCATTACCGGCATATGGAAGAAACAGCAGTAAGCCCAGGGAAATATCTGCTTCTAAATCCTAAACGCAGCTATCTAACAGAACGGTTGTCAATGTGTGCACTCAACTTCCAAAGTTAAACCCGTGTGTGGATTCAGCAGTCTGCAAACACTTTCTCTGCAGAGTCCCAAAACAGGCGTTTTCAGCCCCTTACCGGCATAAGGAAGAAACAGCAGTAAGCACAGGGAAATATCTGCTTCTAAATGCAAAACGCAGCTATCTAACAGAACGGTTGTCAATGTGTGCACTCAACTTCCAGAGTTAAACCCGTGTGTGGATTCAGCAGTCTGCAAACACTTTCTCTGCAGAGTCCCAAAACAGGCGTTTTCATCCCATTACCGGCATATGGAAGAAACAGCAGTAAGCACAGGGAAATATCTGCTTCTAAATCCAAAACGCAGCTATCTAACAGAACGGTTGTCAATGTGTGCACTCAACTTCCAGAGTTAAACCCGTGTGTGGATTCAGGAGTCTGCAAACACTTTCTCTGCAGAGTCCCAAAACAGGCGTTTTCAGCCCATTACCGGCATATAGAAGAAACAGCAGTAAGACCAGGGAAATATCTGCTTCTAAATCCAAAACGCAGCTATCTAACAGAACGGTTGTCAATGTGTGCACTCAACTTCCAGAGTTAAACCCGTGTGTGGATTCAGCAGTCTGCAAACACTTTCTCTGCAGAGTCCCAAAACAGGCGTTTTCAGCCCATTACCGGCATATGGAAGAAACAGCAGTAAGCCCAGGGAAATATCTGCTTCTAAATCCAAAACGCAGCTCTCTAACAGAACGGTTGTCATTGTGTGCACTCAACTTCCAGAGTTAAACCCGTGTGTGGATTCAGCAGTCTGCAAACACTTTCTCTGCAGAGTCCCAAAACAGGCATTTTCAGCCCATTACCGGCATATGGAAGAAACAGCAGTAAGCACTGGGAAATACCTGCTTCTAAATCCAAAATGCAGCTATCTAACAGAACGGTTGTCAATGTGTGCACTCAACTTCCAGAGTTAAACCCGTGTGTGGATTCAGCAGTCTGCAAACACTTTCTCTGCAGAGTCCCAAAACAGGCGTTTTCAGCCCATTACCGGCATAAGGAAGAAACAGGAGTAAGCTCAGGGAAATATCTGCTTCTAAAACCAAAACGCAGCTATCTAACAGAACGGTTGTCAATGTGTGCACTCAACTTCCAGAGTTAAACCCGTGTGTGGATTCAGCAGTCTGCAAACATCTTCTCTGCCGAGTCCCAAACCAGGCGTTTTCAGCCCATTACCGGCATATGGAAGAAACAGCAGTAATCACAGGGAAATATCTGCTTCTAAATCCAAAACGCAGCTATCTAACAGAACGGTTGTCAATGTGTGCACTCAACTTCCAGAGTTAAACCCGTGTGTGGATTCAGCAGTCTGCAAACACTTTCTCTGCAGAGACCCAAAACAGGCGTTTTCAGCCCATTACCGGCATATGGAAGAAACAGCAGTAAGCCCAGGGAAATATCTGCTTCTAAATCCAAAACGCAGCTATCTAACAGAACGGTTGTCAATGTGTGCACTCAACTTCCAGAGTTAAACCCGTGTGTGGATTCAGCAGTCTGCAAACACTTTCTCTGCAGAGTCCCAAAACAGGCGTTTTCAGCCCATTACCGGCATATGGAAGAAACAGCAGTAAGCACAGGGAAATATCTGCTTCTAAATCCAAAACGCAGCTATCTAACAGAACGGTTGTCAATGTGTGCACTCAACTTCCAGAGTTAAACCCGTGTGTGGATTCAGCAGTCTGCAAACCCTTTCTCTGCAGAGTCCCAAAACAGGCGTTTTCAGCCCATTACCGGCATATGGAAGAAACAGCAGTAAGCACAGGGAAATATCTGCTTCTAAATCCAAAACGCAGCTATCTAACAGAATGGTTGTCAATGTGTGCACTCAACTTCCAGAGTTAAACCCGTGTGTGGATTCAGCAGTCTGCAAACACTTTCTCTGCAGAGTCCCAAAACAGGCGTTTTCAGCCCATTACCGGCATATGGAAGAAACAGCAGTAAGCCCAGGGAAATATCTGCTTCTAAATCCAAAACGCAGCTATCTAACAGAACGGCTGTCAATGTGTGCACTCAACTTCCAGAGTTAAACCCGTGTGTGGATTCAGCAGTCTGCAAACACTTTCTCTGCAGAGTCCGAAAACAGGCGTTTTCAGCCCATTACCGGCATATGGAAGAAACAGCAGTAAGCACAGGGAAATATCTGCTTCTAAATCCAAAACGCAGCTATCTAACAGAACGGTTGTCAATGTGTGCACTCAACTTCCAGAGTTAAACCCGTGTGTGGATTCAGCAGTCTGCAAACACTTTCTCTGCAGAGTCCCAAAACAGGCGTTTTCAGCCCATTACCGGCCTATGGAAGAAACAGCAGTAAGCACAGGGAAATATCTGCTTCTAAATCCAAAACGCAGCTATCTAACAGAACGGTTGTCAATGTGTGCACTCAACTTCCAGAGTTAAACCCGTGTGTGGATTCAGCAGTCTGCAAACACTTTCTCTGCAGAGTCCCAAAACAGGCGTTTTCAGCCCATTACCGGCATATGGAAGAAACAGCAGTAAGCACAGGGAAATATCTGCTTCTAAATCCAAAACGCAGCTATCTAACAGAACGGTTGTCAATGTGTGCACTCAACTTCCAGAGTTAAACCCGTGTGTGGATTCAGCAGTCTGCAAACACTTTCTCTGCAGAGTCCCAAAACAGGCGTTTTCAGCCCATTACCGGCATATGGAAGAAACAGCAGTAAGCACAGGGAAATATCTGCTTCTAAATCCAAAACGTAGCTATCTAACAGAACGGTTGTCAATGTGAGCACTCAACTTCCAGAGTTAAACCCGTGTGTGGATTCAGCAGTCTGCAAACACTTTCTCTGCAGAGTCCCAAAACAGGCGTTTTCAGCCCATTACCGGCATATGGAGAAACAGCAGTAAGCACAGGGAAATATCTGCTTCTTAATCCAAAATGCAGCTATCTAACAGAACCGCTGTCAATGTGTGCAGTGAACTTCCAGAGTTAAACCCGTGTGTGGATTCAGCAGTCTGCAAACACTTTCTCTGCAGAGTCCCAAAACAGGCATTTTCAGCCCATTACCGGAATATGGAAGTAATAGCAGTAAGCACAGGGAAATATCTGCTTCTAAATCCAAAACGCAGCTATCTAACAGAACGGTTGTCAATGTGTGCACTCAACTTCCAGAGTTAAACCCGTGTGTGGATTCAGCAGTCTGCAAACACTTTCTCTGCAGAGTCCCAAAACAGGCGTTTTCAGCCCATTACCGGCATATGGAAGAAACAGCAGTAAGCCCAGGGAAATATCTGCTTCTAAATCCAAAACGCAGCTATCTAACAGAACGGCTGTCAATGTGTGCACTCAACTTCCAGAGTTAAACCCATGTGTGGATTCAGCAGTCTGCAAACACTTTCTCTGCAGAGTCCCAAAACAGGCGTTTTCAGCCCATTACCGGCATATGGAAGAAACAGCAGTAAGCCCAGGGAAATATCTGCTTCTAAATCCAAAACGCAGCTATCTAACAGAACGGTTGTCAATGTGTGCACTCAACTTCCAGAGTTAAACCCGTGTGTGGATTCAGCAGTCTGCAAACACTTTCTCTGCAGAGTCCCAAAACAGGCGTTTTCAGCCCATTACCGGCATATGGAAGAAACAGCAGTAAGCACAGGGAAATATCTGCTTCTAAATCCAAAACGCAGCTATCTAACAGAACGGTTGTCAATGTGTGCACTCAACTTCCAGAGTTAAACCCGTGTGTGGATTCAGGAGTCTGCAAACACTTTCTCTGCAGAGTCCCAAAACAGGCGTTTTCAGCCCATTACCGGCATATGGAAGAAACAGCAGTAAGACCAGGGAAATATCTGCTTCTAAATCCAAAACGCAGCTATCTAACAGAACGGTTGTCAATGTGTGCACTCAACTTCCAGAGTTAAACCCGTGTGTGGATTCAGCAGTCTGCAAACACTTTCTCTGCAGAGTCCCAAAACAGGCGTTTTCAGCCCATTACCGGCATATGGAAGAAACAGCAGTAAGCCCAGGGAAATATCTGCTTCTAAATCCAAAACGCAGATCTCTAACAGAACGGTTGTCATTGTGTGCACTCAACTTCCAGAGTTAAACCCGTGTGTGGATTCAGCAGTCTGCAAACACTTTCTCTGCAGAGTCCCAAAACAGGCATTTTCAGCCCATTACCGGCATACGGAAGAAACAGCAGTAAGCACTGGGAAATACCTGCTTCTAAATCCAAAATGTAGCTATCTAACAGAACGGTTGTCAATGTGTGCACTCAACTTCCAGAGTTAAACCCGTGTGTGGATTCAGCAGTCTGCAAACACTTTCTCTGCAGAGTCCCAAAACAGGCGTTTTCAGCCCATTACCGGCATAAGGAAGAAACAGGAGTAAGCTCAGGGAAATATCTGCTTCTAAAACCAAAACGCAGCTATCTAACAGAACGGTTGTCAATGTGTGCACTCAACTTCCAGAGTTAAACCCGTGTGTGGATTCAGCAGTCTGCAAACATCTTCTCTGCCGAGTCCCAAACCAGGCGTTTTCAGCCCATTACCGGCATATGGAAGAAACAGCAGTAATCACAGGGAAATATCTGCTTCTAAATCCAAAACGCAGCTATCTAACAGAACGGTTGTCAATGTGTGGACTCAACTTCCAGAGTTAAACCCGTGTGTGGATTCAGCAGTCTGCAAACACTTTCTCTGCAGAGACCCAAAACAGGCGTTTTCAGCCCATTACCGGCATATGGAAGAAACAGCAGTAAGCCCAGGGAAATATCTGCTTCTAAATCCAAAACGCAGCTATCTAACAGAACGGTTGTCAATGTGTGCACTCAACTTCCAGAGTTAAACCCGTGTGTGGATTCAGCAGTCTGCAAACACTTTCTCTGCAGAGTCCCAAAACAGGCGTTTTCAGCCCATTACCGGCATATGGAAGAAACAGCAGTAAGCCCAGGGAAATATCTGCTTCTAAATCCAAAACGCAGCTATCTAACAGAACGGCTGTCAATGTGTGCACTCAACTTCCAGAGTTAAACCCGTGTGTGGATTCAGCAGTCTGCAAACACTTTCTCTGCAGAGTCCCAAAACAGGCGTTTTCTGCCCATTACCGGCATATGGAAGAAACAGCAGTAAGCACAGGGAAATATCTGCTTCTAAATCCAAAACGCAGCTATCTAACAGAACGGTTGTCAATGTGTGCACTCAACTTCCAGAGTTAAACCCGTGTGTGGATTCAGCAGTCTGCAAACACTTTCTCTGCAGAGTCCCAAAACAGGCGTTTTCAGCCCATTACTGGCCTATGGAAGAAACAGCAGTAAGCACAGGGAAATATCTGCTTCTAAATCCAAAACGCAGCTATCTAACAGAACGGCTGTCAATGTGTGCACTGAACTTCCAGAGTTAAACCCGTGTGTGGATTCAGCAGTCTGCAAACACTTTCTCTGCAGAGTCCCAAAACAGGCGTTTTCAGCCCATTACCGGCATATGGAAGAAACAGCAGTAAGCACAGGGAAATATCTGCTTCTAAATCCAAAACGCAGCTATCTAACAGAACGGTTGTCAATGTGTGCACTCAACTTCCAGAGTTAAACCCGTGTGTGGATTCAGCAGTCTGCAAACACTTTCTCTGCAGAGTCCCAAAACAGGCGTTTTCAGCCCATTACCGGCATATGGAAGAAACAGCAGTAAGCACAGGGAAATATCTGCTTCTAAATCCAAAACGTAGCTATCTAACAGAACGGTTGTCAATGTGAGCACTCAACTTCCAGAGTTAAACCCGTGTGTGGATTCAGCAGTCTGCAAACACTTTCTCTGCAGAGTACCAAAACAGGCGTTTTCAGCCCATTACCGGCATATGGAAGAAACAGCAGTAAGCACAGGGAAATATCTGCTTCTTAATCCAAAATGCAGCTATCTAACAGAACCGCTGTCAATGTGTGCACTGAACTTCCAGAGTTAAACCCGTGTGTGGATTCAGCAGTCTGCAAACACTTTCTCTGCAGAGTCCCAAAACAGGCATTTTCAGCCCATTACCGGCATATGGAAGTAACAGCAGTAAGCACAGGGAAATATCTGCTTCTAAATCCAAAACGCAGCTATCTAACAGAACGGTTGTCAATGTGTGCACTCAACTTCCAGAGTTAAACCCGTGTGTGGATTCAGCAGTCTGCAAACACTTTCTCTGCAGAGTCCCAAAACAGGCGTTTTCAGCCCATTACCGGCATATGGAAGAAACAGCAGTAAGCCCAGAGAAATATCTGCTTCTAAATCCAAAACGCAGCTATCTAACAGAACGGCTGTCAATGTGTGCACTCAACTTCCAGAGTTAAACCCATGTGTGGATTCAGCAGTCTGCAAACACTTTCTCTGCAGAGTCCCAAAACAGGCGTTTTCAGCCCATTACCGGCATATGGAAGAAACAGCAGTAAGCACAGGGAAATATCTGCTTCTAAATCCAAAACGCAGCTATCTAACAGAACGGTTGTCAATGTGTGCACTCAACTTCCAGAGTTAAACCCGTGTGTGGATTCAGCAGTCTGCAAACACTTTCTCTGCAGAGTCCCAAAACAGGCGTTTTCAGCCCATTACTGGCCTATGGAAGAAACAGCAGTAAGCACAGGGAAATATCTGCTTCTAAATCCAAAATGCAGCTATCTAACAGAACGGCTGTCAATGTGTGCACTGAACTTCCAGAGTTAAACCCGTGTGTGGATTCAGCAGTCTGCAAACACTTTCTCTGCAGAGTCCCAAAAGGCGTTTTCAGCCCATTACCGGCATATGGAAGAAACAGCAGTAAGCACAGGGAAATATCTGCTTCTAAATCCAAAACGCAGCTATCTAACAGAACGGTTGTCAATGTGTGCACTCAACTTCCAGAGTTAAACCCGTGTGTGGATTCAGCAGTCTGCAAACACTTTCTCTGCAGAGTCCCAAAACAGACGTTTTCAGCCCATTACCGGCATATGGAAGAAACAGCAGTAAGCCCAGGGAAATATCTGCTTCTAACCCAAAACGCAGCTATCTAACAGAACGGTTGTCAATGTGTGCACTCAACTTCCAGAGTTAAACCCGTGTGTGGATTCAGCAGTCTGCAAACACTTTCTCTGCAGAGTCCCAAAACAGGCGTTTTCAGCCCATTACCGGCATATGGAAGAAACAGCAGTAAGCACAGGGAAATATCTGCTTCTAAATCCAAAACGCAGCTATCTAACAGAACGGTTGTCAATGTGTGCACTCAACTTCCAGAGTTAAACCCGTGTGTGGATTCAGCAGTCTGCAAACACTTTCTCTGCAGAGTCCCAAAACAGGCGTTTTCAGCCCATTACCGGCATATGGAAGAAACAGCAGTAAGCACAGGGAAATATCTGCTTCTAAATCCAAAACGTAGCTATCTAACAGAACGGTTGTCAATGTGTGCACTCAACTTCCAGAGTTAAACCCGTGTGTGGATTCAGCAGTCTGCAAACATCTTCTCTGCAGAGTACCAAACCAGGCATTTTCAGCCCATTACCGGCATATGGAAGAAACAGCAGTAAGCACAGGGAAATATCTGCTTCTAAATCCAAAACGCAGCTATCTAACAGAACGGTTGTCAATGTGTGCACTCAACTTCCAGAGTTAAACCCGTGTGTGGATTCAGCAGTCTGCAAACACTTTCTCTGCAGAGACCCAAAACAGGCGCTTTCAGCCCATTACCGGCATATGGAAGAAACAGCAGTAAGCACAGGGAAATATCTGCTTCTAAATCCAAAACGCAGCTATCTAACAGAACGGTTGTCAATGTGTGCACTCAACTTCCAGAGTTAAACCCGTGTGTGGATTCAGCAGTCTGCAAACACTTTCTCTGCAGAGTCCCAAAACAGGCGTTTTCAGCCCATTACCGGCATATGGAAGAAACAGCAGTAAGCACAGGGAAATATCTGCTTCTAAATCCAAAACGCAGCTATCTAACAGAACGGTTGTCAATGTGTGCACTCAACTTCCAGAGTTAAACCCGTGTGTGGATTCAGCAGTCTGCAAACCCTTTCTCTGCAGAGTCCCAAAACAGGCGTTTTCAGCCCATTACCGGCATATGGAAGAAACAGCAGTAAGCACAGGGAAATATCTGCTTCTAAATCCAAAACGCAGCTATCTAACAGAATGGTTGTCAATGTGTGCACTCAACTTCCAGAGTTAAACCCGTGTGTGGATTCAGCAGTCTGCAAACACTTTCTCTGCAGAGTCCCAAAACAGGCGTTTTCAGCCCATTACCGGCATATGGAAGAAACAGCAGTAAGCACAGGGAAATATCTGCTTCTAAATCCAAAACGCAGCTATCTAACAGAACGGTTGTCAATGTGTGCACTCAACTTCCAGAGTTAAACCCGTGTGTGGATTCAGCAGTCTGCAAACATCTTCTCTGCAGAGTCCCAAAACAGGCGTTTTCAGCCCATTACCGGCATATGGAAGAAACAGCAGTAAGCACAGGGAAATATCTGCTTCTTAATCCAAAATGCAGCTATCTAACAGAACGGCTGTCAATGTGTGCACTGAACTTCCAGAGTTAAACCCGTGTGTGGATTCAGCAGTCTGCAAACACTTTCTCTGCAGAGTCCCAAAAGGCGTTTTCAGCCCATTACCGGCATATGGAAAAAACAGCAGTAAGCACAGGGAAATATCTGCTTCTAAATCCAAAACGCAGCTATCTAACAGAACGGTTGTCAATGTGTGCACTCAACTTCCAGAGTTAAACCCGTGTGTGGATTCAGCAGTCTGCAAACACTTTCTCTGCAGAGTCCCAAAACAGGCGTTTTCAGCCCATTACCGGCATATGGAAGAAACAGCAGTAAGCACAGGGAAATATCTGCTTCTAAATCCAAAACGCAGCTATCTAACAGAACGGTTGTCAATGTGTGCACTCAACTTCCAGAGTTAAACCCGTGTGTGGATTCAGCAGTCTGCAAACACTTTCTCTGCAGAGTGCCAAAACAGGCGTTTTCAGCCCATTACCGGCATATGGAAGAAACAGCAGTAAGCACAGGGAAATATCTGCTTCTAAATCCAAAACGCAGCTATCTAACAGAACGGTTGTCAATGTGTGCACTCAACTTCCAGAGTTAAACCCGTGTGTGGATTCAGCAGTCTGCAAACACTTTCTCTGCAGAGTCCCAAAACAGGCGTTTTCAGCCCATTACCGGCATATGGAAGAAACAGCAGTAAGCACAGGGAAATATCTGCTTCTAAATCCAAAACGTAGCTATCTAACAGAACGGTTGTCAATGTGTGCACTCAACTTCCAGAGTTAAACCCGTGTGTGGATTCAGCAGTCTGCAAACATCTTCTCTGCAGAGTCCCAAACCAGGCGTTTTCAGCCCATTACCGGCATATGGAAGAAACAGCAGTAAGCACAGGGAAATATCTGCTTCTAAATCCAAAACGCAGCTATCTAACAGAACGGTTGTCAATGTGTGCACTCAACTTCCAGAGTTAAACCCGTGTGTGGATTCAGCAGTCTGCAAACACTTTCTCTGCAGAGACCCAAAACAGGCGTTTTCAGCCCATTCCCGGCATATGGAAGAAACAGCAGTAAGCCCAGGGAAATATCTGCTTCTAAATCCAAAACGCAGCTATCTAACAGAACGGTTGTCAATGTGTGCACTCAACTTCCAGAGTTAAACCCGTGTGTGGATTCAGCAGTCTGCAAACACTTTCTCTGCAGAGTCCCAAAACAGGCGTTTTCTGCCCATTACCGGCATATGGAAGAAACATCAGTAAGCACAGGGAAATATCTGCTTCTAAATCGAAAACGCAGCTAACTAACAGAACGGTTGTCAATGTGTGCACTCAACTTCCAGAGTTAAACCCGTGTGTGGATTCAGCAGTCTGCAAACACTTTCTCTGCAGAGTCCCAAAACAGGCGTTTTCAGCCCATTACCGGCATATGGAAGAAACAGCAGTAAGCACAGGGAAATATCTGCTTCTAAATCCAAAACGCAGCTATCTAACAGAACGGTTGTCAATGTGTGCACTCAACTTCCAGAGTTAAACCCGTGTGTGGATTCTGCAGTCTGCAAACACTTTCTCTGCAGAGTCCCAAAACAGGCGTTTTCAGCCCATTACCGGCATATGGAAGAAACAGCAGTAAGCACAGGGAAATATCTGCTTCTAAATCCAAAACGCAGCTATCTAACAGAACGGTTGTCAATGTGTGCACTCAACTTCCAGAGTTAAACCCGTGTGTGGATTCAGCAGTCTGCAAACACTTTCTCTGCAGAGTCCCAAAACAGGCGTTTTCAGCCCATTACCGGCATATGGAAGAAACAGCAGTAAGCACAGGGAAATATCTGCTTCTAAATCAAAAACGCAGCTATCTAACAGAACGGTTGTCAATGTGTGCACTCAACTTCCAGAGTTAAACCAGTGTGTGGATTCAGCAGTCTGCAAACATCTTCTCTGCAGAGTCCCAAAACAGGCGTTTTCAGCCCATTACCGGCATATGGAAGAAACAGCAGTAAGCACAGGGAAATATCTGCTTCTAAATCCAAAACGCAACTATCTAACACAACGGTTGTCAATGTGTGCACTCAATGTCCAGAGTTAAACCCGTGTGTGGATTCAGCAGTCTGCAAACACTTTCTCTGCAGAGTCCCAAACCAGGCGTTTTCAGCCCATTACCGGCATATGGAAGAAACAGCAGTAAGCACAGGGAAATATCTGCTTCTAAATCCAAAACGCAGCTATCTAACAGAACGGCTGTCAATGTGTGCACTCAACTTCCAGAGTTAAACCCGTGTGTGGATTCAGCAGTCTGCAAACACTTTCTCTGCAGAGTCCCAAAACAGGCGTTTTCAGCCCATTACCGGCATATGGAAGAAACAGCAGTAAGCACAGGGAAATATCTGCTTCTAAATCCAAAACGCAGCTATCTAACAGAACGGTTGTCAATGTGTGCACTCAACTTCCAGAGTTAAACCCGTGTGTGGATTCAGCAGTCTGCAAACACTTTCTCTGCAGAGTCCCAAAACAGGCGTTTTCAGCCCATTACTGGCCTATGGAAGAAACAGCAGTCAGCACAGGGAAATATCTGCTTCTAAATCCAAAACGCAGCTATCTAACAGAACGGCTGTCAATGTGTGCACTGAACTTCCAGAGTTAAACCCGTGTGTGGATTCAGCAGTCTGCAAACACTTTCTCTGCAGAGTCCCAAAAGGCGTTTTCAGCCCATTACCGGCATATGGAAGAAACAGCAGTAAGCACAGGGAAATATCTGCTTCTAAATCCAAAACGCAGCTATCTAACAGAACGGTTGTCAATGTGTGCACTCAACTTCCAGAGTTAAACCCGTGTGTGGATTCAGCAGTCTGCAAACACTTTCTCTGCAGAGTCCCAAAACAGGCGTTTTCAGCCCATTACCGGCATATGGAAGAAACAGCAGTAAGCACAGGGAAATATCTGCTTCTAAATCCAAAACGTAGCTATCTAACAGAACGGTTGTCAATGTGTGCACTCAACTTCCAGAGTTAAACCCGTGTGTGGATTCAGCAGTCTGCAAACACTTTCTCTGCAGAGTCCCAAAACAGGCGTTTTCAGCCCATTACCGGCATATGGAAGAAACAGCAGTAAGCACAGGGAAATATCTGCTTCTAAATCCAAAACGCAGCTATCTAACAGAACGGTTGTCAATGTGTGCACTCAACTTCCAGAGTTAAACCCGTGTGTGGATTCAGCAGTCTGCAAACACTTTCTCTGCAGAGTCCCAAAACAGGCGTTTTCAGCCCATTACCGGCATATGGAAGAAACAGCAGTAAGCCCAGAGAAATATCTGCTTCTAAATCCAAAACGCAGCTATCTAACAGAACGGCTGTCAATGTGTGCACTCAACTTCCAGAGTTAAACCCATGTGTGGATTCAGCAGTCTGCAAACACTTTCTCTGCAGAGTCCCAAAACAGGCGTTTTCAGCCCATTACCGGCATATGGAAGAAACAGCAGTAAGCACAGGGAAATATCTGCTTCTAAATCCAAAACGCAGCTATCTAACAGAACGGTTGTCAATGTGTGCACTCAACTTCCAGAGTTAAACCCGTGTGTGGATTCAGCAGTCTGCAAACACTTTCTCTGCAGAGTCCCAAAACAGGCGTTTTCAGCCCATTACCGGCATATGGAAGAAACAGCAGTAAGCCCAGAGAAATATCTGCTTCTAAATCCAAAACGCAGCTATCTAACAGAACGGCTGTCAATGTGTGCACTCAACTTCCAGAGTTAAACCCATGTGTGGATTCAGCAGTCTGCAAACACTTTCTCTGCAGAGTCCCAAAACAGGCGTTTTCAGCCCATTACCGGCATATGGAAGAAACAGCAGTAAGCACAGGGAAATATCTGCTTCTAAATCCAAAACGCAGCTATCTAACAGAACGGTTGTCAATGTGTGCACTCAACTTCCAGAGTTAAACCCGTGTGTGGATTCAGCAGTCTGCAAACACTTTCTCTGCAGAGTCCCAAAACAGGCGTTTTCAGCCCATTACTGGCCTATGGAAGAAACAGCAGTAAGCACAGGGAAATATCTGCTTCTAAATCCAAAACGCAGCTATCTAACAGAACGGTTGTCAATGTGTGCACTCAACTTCCAGAGTTAAACCCGTGTGTGGATTCAGCAGTCTGCAAACACTTTCTCTGCAGAGTCCCAAAAGGCGTTTTCAGCCCATTACCGGCATATGGAAGAAACAGCAGTAAGCACAGGGAAATATCTGCTTCTAAATCCAAAACGCAGCTATCTAACAGAACGGTTGTCAATGTGTGCACTCAACTTCCAGAGTTAAACCCGTGTGTGGATTCAGCAGTCTGCAAACACTTTCTCTGCAGAGTCCCAAAACAGACGTTTTCAGCCCATTACCGGCATATGGAAGAAACAGCAGTAAGCCCAGGGAAATATCTGCTTCTAAATCCAAAACGCAGCTATCTAACAGAACGGTTGTCAATGTGTGCACTCAACTTCCAGAGTTAAACCCGTGTGTGGATTCAGCAGTCTGCAAACACTTTCTCTGCAGAGTCCCAAAACAGGCGTTTTCAGCCCATTACCGGCATATGGAAGAAACAGCAGTAAGCACAGGGAAATATCTGCTTCTAAATCCAAAACGCAGCTATCTAACAGAACGGTTGTCAATGTGTGCACTCAACTTCCAGAGTTAAACCCGTGTGTGGATTCAGCAGTCTGCAAACACTTTCTCTGCAGAGTCCCAAAACAGGCATTTTCAGCCCATTACCGGCATATGGAAGAAACAGCAGTAAGCACTGGGAAATACCTGCTTCTAAATCCAAAATGCAGCTATCTAACAGAACGGTTGTCAATGTGTGCACTCAACTTCCAGAGTTAAACCCGTGTGTGGATTCAGCAGTCTGCAAACACTTTCTCTGCAGAGTCCCAAAACAGGCGTTTTCAGCCCATTACCGGCATAAGGAAGAAACAGGAGTAAGCTCAGGGAAATATCTGCTTCTAAAACCAAAACGCAGCTATCTAACAGAACGGTTGTCAATGTGTGCACTCAACTTCCAGAGTTAAACCCGTGTGTGGATTCAGCAGTCTGCAAACATCTTCTCTGCCGAGTCCCAAACCAGGCGTTTTCAGCCCATTACCGGCATATGGAAGAAACAGCAGTAATCACAGGGAAATATCTGCTTCTAAATCCAAAACGCAGCTATCTAACAGAACGGTTGTCAATGTGTGCACTCAACTTCCAGAGTTAAACCCGTGTGTGGATTCAGCAGTCTGCAAACACTTTCTCTGCAGAGACCCAAAACAGGCGTTTTCAGCCCATTACCGGCATATGGAAGAAACAGCAGTAAGCCCAGGGAAATATCTGCTTCTAAATCCAAAACGCAGCTATCTAACAGAACGGTTGTCAATGTGTGCACTCAACTTCCAGAGTTAAACCCGTGTGTGGATTCAGCAGTCTGCAAACACTTTCTCTGCAGAGTCCCAAAACAGGCGTTTTCAGCCCATTACCGGCATATGGAAGAAACAGCAGTAAGCACAGGGAAATATCTGCTTCTAAATCCAAAACGCAGCTATCTAACAGAACGGTTGTCAATGTGTGCACTCAACTTCCAGAGTTAAACCCGTGTGTGGATTCAGCAGTCTGCAAACCCTTTCTCTGCAGAGTCCCAAAACAGGCGTTTTCAGCCCATTACCGGCATATGGAAGAAACAGCAGTAAGCACAGGGAAATATCTGCTTCTAAATCCAAAACGCAGCTATCTAACAGAATGGTTGTCAATGTGTGCACTCAACTTCCAGAGTTAAACCCGTGTGTGGATTCAGCAGTCTGCAAACACTTTCTCTGCAGAGTCCCAAAACAGGCGTTTTCAGCCCATTACCGGCATATGGAAGAAACAGCAGTAAGCCCAGGGAAATATCTGCTTCTAAATCCAAAACGCAGCTATCTAACAGAACGGCTGTCAATGTGTGCACTCAACTTCCAGAGTTAAACCCGTGTGTGGATTCAGCAGTCTGCAAACACTTTCTCTGCAGAGTCCGAAAACAGGCGTTTTCAGCCCATTACCGGCATATGGAAGAAACAGCAGTAAGCACAGGGAAATATCTGCTTCTAAATCCAAAACGCAGCTATCTAACAGAACGGTTGTCAATGTGTGCACTCAACTTCCACAGTTAAACCCGTGTGTGGATTCAGCAGTCTGCAAACACTTTCTCTGCAGAGTCCCAAAACAGGCGTTTTCAGCCCATTACCGGCCTATGGAAGAAACAGCAGTAAGCACAGGGAAATATCTGCTTCTAAATCCAAAACGCAGCTATCTAACAGAACGGTTGTCAATGTGTGCACTCAACTTCCAGAGTTAAACCCGTGTGTGGATTCAGCAGTCTGCAAACACTTTCTCTGCAGAGTCCCAAAACAGGCGTTTTCAGCCCATTACCGGCATATGGAAGAAACAGCAGTAAGCACAGGGAAATATCTGCTTCTAAATCCAAAACGCAGCTATCTAACAGAACGGTTGTCAATGTGTGCACTCAACTTCCAGAGTTAAACCCGTGTGTGGATTCAGCAGTCTGCAAACACTTTCTCTGCAGAGTCCCAAAACAGGCGTTTTCAGCCCATTACCGGCATATGGAAGAAACAGCAGTAAGCACAGGGAAATATCTGCTTCTAAATCCAAAACGTAGCTATCTAACAGAACGGTTGTCAATGTGAGCACTCAACTTCCAGAGTTAAACCCGTGTGTGGATTCAGCAGTCTGCAAACACTTTCTCTGCAGAGTCCCAAAACAGGCGTTTTCAGCCCATTACCGGCATATGGAAGAAACAGCAGTAAGCACAGGGAAATATCTGCTTCTTAATCCAAAATGCAGCTATCTAACAGAACCGCTGTCAATGTGTGCACTGAACTTCCAGAGTTAAACCCGTGTGTGGATTCAGCAGTCTGCAAACACTTTCTCTGCAGAGTCCCAAAACAGGCATTTTCAGCCCATTACCGGAATATGGAAGTAACAGCAGTAAGCACAGGGAAATATCTGCTTCTAAATCCAAAACGCAGCTATCTAACAGAACGGTTGTCAATGTGTGCACTCAACTTCCAGAGTTAAACCCGTGTGTGGATTCAGCAGTCTGCAAACACTTTCTCTGCAGAGTCCCAAAACAGGCGTTTTCAGCCCATTACCGGCATATGGAAGAAACAGCAGTAAGCCCAGGGAAATATCTGCTTCTAAATCCAAAACGCAGCTATCTAACAGAACGGCTGTCAATGTGTGCACTCAACTTCCAGAGTTAAACCCATGTGTGGATTCAGCAGTCTGCAAACACTTTCTCTGCAGAGTCCCAAAACAGGCGTTTTCAGCCCATTACCGGCATATGGAAGAAACAGCAGTAAGCCCAGGGAAATATCTGCTTCTAAATCCAAAACGCAGCTATCTAACAGAACGGTTGTCAATGTGTGCACTCAACTTCCAGAGTTAAACCCGTGTGTGGATTCAGCAGTCTGCAAACACTTTCTCTGCAGAGTCCCAAAACAGGCGTTTTCAGCCCATTACCGGCATATGGAAGAAACAGCAGTAAGCACAGGGAAATATCTGCTTCTAAATCCAAAACGCAGCTATCTAACAGAACGGTTGTCAATGTGTGCACTCAACTTCCAGAGTTAAACCCGTGTGTGGATTCAGGAGTCTGCAAACACTTTCTCTGCAGAGTCCCAAAACAGGCGTTTTCAGCCCATTACCGGCATATGGAAGAAACAGCAGTAAGACCAGGGAAATATCTGCTTCTAAATCCAAAACGCAGCTATCTAACAGAACGGTTGTCAATGTGTGCACTCAACTTCCAGAGTTAAACCCGTGTGTGGATTCAGCAGTCTGCAAACACTTTCTCTGCAGAGTCCCAAAACAGGCGTTTTCAGCCCATTACCGGCATATGGAAGAAACAGCAGTAAGCCCAGGGAAATATCTGCTTCTAAATCCAAAACGCAGATCTCTAACAGAACGGTTGTCATTGTGTGCACTCAACTTCCAGAGTTAAACCCGTGTGTGGATTCAGCAGTCTGCAAACACTTTCTCTGCAGAGTCCCAAAACAGGCATTTTCAGCCCATTACCGGCATACGGAAGAAACAGCAGTAAGCACTGGGAAATACCTGCTTCTAAATCCAAAATGCAGCTATCTAACAGAACGGTTGTCAATGTGTGCACTCAACTTCCAGAGTTAAACCCGTGTGTGGATTCAGCAGTCTGCAAACACTTTCTCTGCAGAGTCCCAAAACAGGCGTTTTCAGCCCATTACCGGCATAAGGAAGAAACAGGAGTAAGCTCAGGGAAATATCTGCTTCTAAAACCAAAACGCAGCTATCTAACAGAACGGTTGTCAATGTGTGCACTCAACTTCCAGAGTTAAACCCGTGTGTGGATTCAGCAGTCTGCAAACATCTTCTCTGCCGAGTCCCAAACCAGGCGTTTTCAGCCCATTACCGGCATATGGAAGAAACAGCAGTAATCACAGGGAAATATCTGCTTCTAAATCCAAAACGCAGCTATCTAACAGAACGGTTGTCAATGTGTGGACTCAACTTCCAGAGTTAAACCCGTGTGTGGATTCAGCAGTCTGCAAACACTTTCTCTGCAGAGACCCAAAACAGGCGTTTTCAGCCCATTACCGGCATATGGAAGAAACAGCAGTAAGCCCAGGGAAATATCTGCTTCTAAATCCAAAACGCAGCTATCTAACAGAACGGTTGTCAATGTGTGCACTCACTTCCAGAGTTAAACCCGTGTGTGGATTCAGCAGTCTGCAAACACTTTCTCTGCAGAGTCCCAAAACAGGCGTTTTCAGCCCATTACCGGCATATGGAAGAAACAGCAGTAAGCACAGGGAAATATCTGCTTCTAAATCCAAAACGCAGCTATCTAACAGAACGGTTGTCAATGTGTGCACTCAACTTCCAGAGTTAAACCCGTGTGTGGATTCAGCAGTCTGCAAACCCTTTCTCTGCAGAGTCCCAAAACAGGCGTTTTCAGCCCATTACCGGCATATGGAAGAAACAGCAGTAAGCACAGGGAAATATCTGCTTCTAAATCCAAAACGCAGCTATCTAACAGAATGGTTGTCAATGTGTGCACTCAACTTCCAGAGTTAAACCCGTGTGTGGATTCAGCAGTCTGCAAACACTTTCTCTGCAGAGTCCCAAAACAGGCGTTTTCAGCCCATTACCCGGCATATGGAAGAAACAGCAGTAAGCCCAGGGAAATATCTGCTTCTAAATCCAAAACGCAGCTATCTAACAGAACGGCTGTCAATGTGTGCACTCAACTTCCAGAGTTAAACCCGTGTGTGGATTCAGCAGTCTGCAAACACTTTCTCTGCAGAGTCCCAAAACAGGCGTTTTCAGCCCATTACCGGCATATGGAAGAAACAGCAGTAAGCACAGGGAAATATCTGCTTCTAAATCCAAAACGCAGCTATCTAACAGAACGGTTGTCAATGTGTGCACTCAACTTCCAGAGTTAAACCCGTGTGTGGATTCAGCAGTCTGCAAACACTTTCTCTGCAGAGTCCCAAAACAGGCGTTTTCAGCCCATTACTGGCCTATGGAAGAAACAGCAGTAAGCACAGGGAAATATCTGCTTCTAAATCCAAAACGCAGCTATCTAACAGAACGGCTGTCAATGTGTGCACTGAACTTCCAGAGTTAAACCCGTGTGTGGATTCAGCAGTCTGCAAACACTTTCTCTGCAGAGTCCCAAAAGGCGTTTTCAGCCCATTACCGGCATATGGAAGAAACAGCAGTAAGCACAGGGAAATATCTGCTTCTAAATCCAAAACGCAGCTATCTAACAGAACGGTTGTCAATGTGTGCACTCAACTTCCAGAGTTAAACCCGTGTGTGGATTCAGCAGTCTGCAAACACTTTCTCTGCAGAGTCCCAGAACAGGCGTTTTCAGCCCATTACCGGCATATGGAAGAAACAGCAGTAAGCACAGGGAAATATCTGCTTCTAAATCCAAAACGCAGCTATCTAACAGAACGGTTGTCAATGTGTGCACTCAACTTCCAGAGTTAAACCCGTGTGTGGATTCAGCAGTCTGCAAACACTTTCTCTGCAGAGTCCCAAAACAGGCGTTTTCAGCCCATTACCGGCATATGGAAGAAACAGCAGTAAGCACAGGGAAATATCTGCTTCTAAATCCAAAACGCAGCTATCTAACAGAACGGTTGTCAATGTGTGCACTCAACTTCCAGAGTTAAACCCGTGTGTGGATTCAGCAGTCTGCAAACACTTTCTCTGCAGAGTCCCAAAACAGGCGTTTTCAGCCCATTACCGGCATATGGAAGAAACAGCAGTAAGCACAGGGAAATATCTGCTTCTAAATCCAAAACGTAGCTATCTAACAGAACGGTTGTCAATGTGAGCACTCAACTTCCAGAGTTAAACCCGTGTGTGGATTCAGCAGTCTGCAAACACTTTCTCTGCAGAGTACCAAAACAGGCGTTTTCAGCCCATTACCGGCATATGGAAGAAACAGCAGTAAGCACAGGGAAATATCTGCTTCTTAATCCAAAATGCAGCTATCTAACAGAACCGCTGTCAATGTGTGCACTGAACTTCCAGAGTTAAACCCGTGTGTGGATTCAGCAGTCTGCAAACACTTTCTCTGCAGAGTCCCAAAACAGGCATTTTCAGCCCATTACCGGCATATGGAAGTAACAGCAGTAAGCACAGGGAAATATCTGCTTCTAAATCCAAACGCAGCTATCTAACAGAACGGTTGTCAATGTGTGCACTCAACTTCCAGAGTTAAACCCCGTGTGTGGATTCAGCAGTCTGCAAACACTTTCTCTGCAGAGTCCCAAAACAGGCGTTTTCAGCCCATTACCGGCATATGGAAGAAACAGCAGTAAGCCCAGAGAAATATCTGCTTCTAAATCCAAAACGCAGCTATCTAACAGAACGGCTGTCAATGTGTGCACTCAACTTCCAGAGTTAAACCCATGTGTGGATTCAGCAGTCTGCAAACACTTTCTCTGCAGAGTCCCAAAACAGGCGTTTTCAGCCCATTACCGGCATGTGGAAGAAACAGGAGTAAGCACAGGGAAATATCTGCTTCTAAATCCAAAACGCAGCTATCTAACAGAACGGTTGTCAATGTGTGCACTCAACTTCCAGAGTTAAACCCGTGTGTGGATTCAGCAGTCTGCAAACACTTTCTCTGCAGAGTCCCAAAACAGGCGTTTTCAGCCCATTACTGGCCTATGGAAGAAACAGCAGTAAGCACAGGGAAATATCTGCTTCTAAATCCAAAATGCAGCTATCTAACAGAACGGCTGTCAATGTGTGCACTGAACTTCCAGAGTTAAACCCGTGTGTGGATTCAGCAGTCTGCAAACACTTTCTCTGCAGAGTCCCAAAAGGCGTTTTCAGCCCATTACCGGCATATGGAAGAAACAGCAGTAAGCACAGGGAAATATCTGCTTCTAAATCCAAAACGCAGCTATCTAACAGAACGGTTGTCAATGTGTGCACTCAACTTCCAGAGTTAAACCCGTGTGTGGATTCAGCAGTCTGCAAACACTTTCTCTGCAGAGTCCCAAAACAGACGTTTTCAGCCCATTACCGGCATATGGAAGAAACAGCAGTAAGCCCAGGGAAATATCTGCTTCTAACCCAAAACGCAGCTATCTAACAGAACGGTTGTCAATGTGTGCACTCAACTTCCAGAGTTAAACCCGTGTGTGGATTCAGCAGTCTGCAAACACTTTCTCTGCAGAGTCCCAAAACAGGCGTTTTCAGCCCATTACCGGCATATGGAAGAAACAGCAGTAAGCACAGGGAAATATCTGCTTCTAAATCCAAAACGCAGCTATCTAACAGAACGGTTGTCAATGTGTGCACTCAACTTCCAGAGTTAAACCCGTGTGTGGATTCAGCAGTCTGCAAACACTTTCTCTGCAGAGTCCCAAAACAGGCGTTTTCAGCCCATTACCGGCATATGGAAGAAACAGCAGTAAGCACAGGGAAATATCTGCTTCTAAATCCAAAACGTAGCTATCTAACAGAACGGTTGTCAATGTGTGCACTCAACTTCCAGAGTTAAACCCGTGTGTGGATTCAGCAGTCTGCAAACATCTTCTCTGCAGAGTACCAAACCAGGCATTTTCAGCCCATTACCGGCATATGGAAGAAACAGCAGTAAGCACAGGGAAATATCTGCTTCTAAATCCAAAACGCAGCTATCTAACAGAACGGTTGTCAATGTGTGCACTCAACTTCCAGAGTTAAACCCGTGTGTGGATTCAGCAGTCTGCAAACACTTTCTCTGCAGAGACCCAAAACAGGCGCTTTCAGCCCATTACCGGCATATGGAAGAAACAGCAGTAAGCACAGGGAAATATCTGCTTCTAAATCCAAAACGCAGCTATCTAACAGAACGGTTGTCAATGTGTGCACTCAACTTCCAGAGTTAAACCCGTGTGTGGATTCAGCAGTCTGCAAACACTTTCTCTGCAGAGTCCCAAAACAGGCGTTTTCAGCCCATTACCGGCATATGGAAGAAACAGCAGTAAGCACAGGGAAATATCTGCTTCTAAATCCAAAACGCAGCTATCTAACAGAACGGTTGTCAATGTGTGCACTCAACTTCCAGAGTTAAACCCGTGTGTGGATTCAGCAGTCTGCAAACCCTTTCTCTGCAGAGTCCCAAACCAGGCGTTTTCAGCCCATTACCGGCATATGGAAGAAACAGCAGTAAGCACAGGGAAATATCTGCTTCTAAATCCAAAACGCAGCTATCTAACAGAACGGTTGTCAATGTGTGCACTCAACTTCCAGAGTTAAACCCGTGTGTGGATTCAGCAGTCTGCAAACACTTTCTCTGCAGAGACCCAAAACAGGCGTTTTCAGCCCATTACCGGCATATGGAAGAAACAGCAGTAAGCCCAGGGAAATATCTGCTTCTAAATCCAAAACGCAGCTATCTAACAGAACGGTTGTCAATGTGTGCACTCAACTTCCAGAGTTAAACCCGTGTGTGGATTCAGCAGTCTGCAAACACTTTCTCTGCAGAGTCCCAAAACAGGCGTTTTCTGCCCATTACCGGCATATGGAAGAAACATCAGTAAGCACAGGGAAATATCTGCTTCTAAATCGAAAACGCAGCTAACTAACAGAACGGTTGTCAATGTGTGCACTCAACTTCCAGAGTTAAACCCGTGTGTGGATTCAGCAGTCTGCAAACACTTTCTCTGCAGAGTCCCAAAACAGGCGTTTTCAGCCCATTACCGGCATATGGAAGAAACAGCAGTAAGCACAGGGAAATATCTGCTTCTAAATCCAAAACGCAGCTATCTAACAGAACGGTTGTCAATGTGTGCACTCAACTTCCAGAGTTAAACCCGTGTGTGGATTCTGCAGTCTGCAAACACTTTCTCTGCAGAGTCCCAAAACAGGCGTTTTCAGCCCATTACCGGCATATGGAAGAAACAGCAGTAAGCACAGGGAAATATCTGCTTCTAAATCCAAAACGCAGCTATCTAACAGAACGGTTGTCAATGTGTGCACTCAACTTCCAGAGTTAAACCCGTGTGTGGATTCAGCAGTCTGCAAACACTTTCTCTGCAGAGTCCCAAAACAGGCGTTTTCAGCCCATTACCGGCATATGGAAGAAACAGCAGTAAGCACAGGGAAATATCTGCTTCTAAATCAAAAACGCAGCTATCTAACAGAACGGTTGTCAATGTGTGCACTCAACTTCCAGAGTTAAACCAGTGTGTGGATTCAGCAGTCTGCAAACATCTTCTCTGCAGAGTCCCAAAACAGGCGTTTTCAGCCCATTACCGGCATATGGAAGAAACAGCAGTAAGCACAGGGAAATATCTGCTTCTAAATCCAAAACGCAACTATCTAACACAACGGTTGTCAATGTGTGCACTCAATGTCCAGAGTTAAACCCGTGTGTGGATTCAGCAGTCTGCAAACACTTTCTCTGCAGAGTCCCAAACCAGGCGTTTTCAGCCCATTACCGGCATATGGAAGAAACAGCAGTAAGCACAGGGAAATATCTGCTTCTAAATCCAAAACGCAGCTATCTAACAGAACGGCTGTCAATGTGTGCACTCAACTTCCAGAGTTAAACCCGTGTGTGGATTCAGCAGTCTGCAAACACTTTCTCTGCAGAGTCCCAAAACAGGCGTTTTCAGCCCATTACCGGCATATGGAAGAAACAGCAGTAAGCACAGGGAAATATCTGCTTCTAAATCCAAAACGCAGCTATCTAACAGAACGGTTGTCAATGTGTGCACTCAACTTCCAGAGTTAAACCCGTGTGTGGATTCAGCAGTCTGCAAACACTTTCTCTGCAGAGTCCCAAAACAGGCGTTTTCAGCCCATTACTGGCCTATGGAAGAAACAGCAGTCAGCACAGGGAAATATCTGCTTCTAAATCCAAAATGCAGCTATCTAACAGAACGGCTGTCAATGTGTGCACTGAACTTCCAGAGTTAAACCCGTGTGTGGATTCAGCAGTCTGCAAACACTTTCTCTGCAGAGTCCCAAAAGGCGTTTTCAGCCCATTACCGGCATATGGAAGAAACAGCAGTAAGCACAGGGAAATATCTGCTTCTAAATCCAAAACGCAGCTATCTAACAGAACGGTTGTCAATGTGTGCACTCAACTTCCAGAGTTAAACCCGTGTGTGGATTCAGCAGTCTGCAAACACTTTCTCTGCAGAGTCCCAAAACAGGCGTTTTCAGCCCATTACCGGCATATGGAAGAAACAGCAGTAAGCACAGGGAAATATCTGCTTCTAAATCCAAAACGCAGCTATCTAACAGAACGGTTGTCAATGTGTGCACTCAACTTCCAGAGTTAAACCCGTGTGTGGATTCAGCAGTCTGCAAACACTTTCTCTGCAGAGTCCCAAAACAGGCGTTTTCAGCCCATTACCGGCATATGGAAGAAACAGCAGTAAGCACAGGGAAATATCTGCTTCTAAATCCAAAACGCAGCTATCTAACAGAACGGTTGTCAATGTGTGCACTCAACTTCCAGAGTTAAACCCGTGTGTGGATTCAGCAGTCTGCAAACACTTTCTCTGCAGAGTCCCAAAACAGGCGTTTTCAGCCCATTACCGGCATATGGAAGAAACAGCAGTAAGCCCAGAGAAATATCTGCTTCTAAATCCAAAACGCAGCTATCTAACAGAACGGCTGTCAATGTGTGCACTCAACTTCCAGAGTTAAACCCATGTGTGGATTCAGCAGTCTGCAAACACTTTCTCTGCAGAGTCCCAAAACAGGCGTTTTCAGCCCATTACCGGCATATGGAAGAAACAGCAGTAAGCACAGGGAAATATCTGCTTCTAAATCCAAAACGCAGCTATCTAACAGAACGGTTGTCAATGTGTGCACTCAACTTCCAGAGTTAAACCCGTGTGTGGATTCAGCAGTCTGCAAACACTTTCTCTGCAGAGTCCCAAAACAGGCGTTTTCAGCCCATTACCGGCATATGGAAGAAACAGCAGTAAGCCCAGAGAAATATCTGCTTCTAAATCCAAAACGCAGCTATCTAACAGAACGGCTGTCAATGTGTGCACTCAACTTCCAGAGTTAAACCCATGTGTGGATTCAGCAGTCTGCAAACACTTTCTCTGCAGAGTCCCAAAACAGGCGTTTTCAGCCCATTACCGGCATATGGAAGAAACAGCAGTAAGCACAGGGAAATATCTGCTTCTAAATCCAAAACGCAGCTATCTAACAGAACGGTTGTCAATGTGTGCACTCAACTTCCAGAGTTAAACCCGTGTGTGGATTCAGCAGTCTGCAAACACTTTCTCTGCAGAGTCCCAAAACAGGCGTTTTCAGCCCATTACTGGCCTATGGAAGAAACAGCAGTAAGCACAGGGAAATATCTGCTTCTAAATCCAAAACGCAGCTATCTAACAGAACGGTTGTCAATGTGTGCACTCAACTTCCAGAGTTAAACCCGTGTGTGGATTCAGCAGTCTGCAAACACTTTCTCTGCAGAGTCCCAAAAGGCGTTTTCAGCCCATTACCGGCATATGGAAGAAACAGCAGTAAGCACAGGGAAATATCTGCTTCTAAATCCAAAACGCAGCTATCTAACAGAACGGTTGTCAATGTGTGCACTCAACTTCCAGAGTTAAACCCGTGTGTGGATTCAGCAGTCTGCAAACACTTTCTCTGCAGAGTCCCAAAACAGACGTTTTCAGCCCATTACCGGCATATGGAAGAAACAGCAGTAAGCCCAGGGAAATATCTGCTTCTAAATCCAAAACGCAGCTATCTAACAGAACGGTTGTCAATGTGTGCACTCAACTTCCAGAGTTAAACCCGTGTGTGGATTCAGCAGTCTGCAAACACTTTCTCTGCAGAGTCCCAAAACAGGCGTTTTCAGCCCATTACCGGCATATGGAATAAACAGCAGTAAGCACAGGGAAATATCTGCTTCTAAATCCAAAACGCAGCTATCTAACAGAACGGTTGTCAATGTGTGCACTCAACTTCCAGAGTTAAACCCGTGTGTGGATTCAGCAGTCTGCAAACACTTTCTCTGCAGAGTCCCAAAACAGGCGTTTTCAGCCCATTACCGGCATATGGAAGAAACAGCAGTAAGCACAGGGAAATATCTGCTTCTAAATCCAAAACGTAGCTATCTAACAGAACGGTTGTCAATGTGTGCACTCAACTTCCAGAGTTAAACCCGTGTGTGGATTCAGCAGTCTGCAAACATCTTCTCTGCAGAGTACCAAACCAGGCGTTTTCAGCCCATTACCGGCATATGGAAGAAACAGCAGTAAGCACAGGGAAATATCTGCTTCTAAATCCAAAACGCAGCTATCTAACAGAACGGTTGTCAATGTGTGCACTCAACTTCCAGAGTTAAACCCGTGTGTGGATTCAGCAGTCTGCAAACACTTTCTCTGCAGAGACCCAAAACAGGCGTTTTCAGCCCATTACCGGCATATGGAAGAAACAGCAGTAAGCACAGGGAAATATCTGCTTCTAAATCCAAAACGCAGCTATCTAACAGAACGGTTGTCAATGTGTGCACTCAACTTCCAGAGGTAAACCCGTGTGTGGATTCAGCAGTCTGCAAACACTTTCTCTGCAGAGTCCCAAAACAGGCGTTTTCAGCCCATTACCGGCATATGGAAGAAACAGCAGTAAGCACAGGGAAATATCTGCTTCTAAATCCAAAACGCAGCTATCTAACAGAACGGTTGTCAATGTGTGCACTCAACTTCCAGAGTTAAACCCGTGTGTGGATTCAGCAGTCTGCAAACATCTTCTCTGCAGAGTCCCAAAACAGGCCTTTTCAGCCCATTACCGGCATATGGAAGAAACAGCAGTAAGCACAGGGAAATATCTGCTTCTTAATCCAAAATGCAGCTATCTAACAGAACGGCTGTCAATGTGTGCACTGAACTTCCAGAGTTAAACCCGTGTGTGGATTCAGCAGTCTGCAAACACTTTCTCTGCAGAGTCCCAAAAGGCGTTTTCAGCCCATTACCGGCATATGGAAAAAACAGCAGTAAGCACAGGGAAATATCTGCTTCTAAATCAAAAACGCAGCTATCTAACAGAACGGTTGTCAATGTGTGCACTCAACTTCCAGAGTTAAACCCGTGTGTGGATTCAGCAGTCTGCAAACACTTTCTCTGCAGAGTCCCAAAACAGGCGTTTTCAGCCCATTACCGGCATATGGAAGAAACAGCAGTAAGCACAGGGAAATATCTGCTTCTAAATCCAAAACGCAGCTATCTAACAGAACGGTTGTCAATGTGTGCACTCAACTTCCAGAGTTAAACCCGTGTGTGGATTCAGCAGTCTGCAAACACTTTCTCTGCAGAGACCCAAAACAGGCGTTTTCAGCCCATTACCGGCATATGGAAGAAACAGCAGTAAGCCCAGGGAAATATCTGCTTCTAAATCCAAAACGCAGCTATCTAACAGAACGGTTGTCAATGTGTGCACTCAACTTCCAGAGTTAAACCCGTGTGTGGATTCAGCAGTCTGCAAACACTTTCTCTGCAGAGTCCCAAAACAGGCGTTTTCTGCCCATTACCGGCATATGGAAGAAACATCAGTAAGCACAGGGAAATATCTGCTTCTAAATCGAAAACGCAGCTAACTAACAGAACGGTTGTCAATGTGTGCACTCAACTTCCAGAGTTAAACCCGTGTGTGGATTCAGCAGTCTGCAAACACTTTCTCTGCAGAGTCCCAAAACAGGCGTTTTCAGCCCATTACCGGCATATGGAAGAAACAGCAGTAAGCACAGGGAAATATCTGCTTCTAAATCCAAAACGCAGCTATCTAACAGAACGGTTGTCAATGTGTGCACTCAACTTCCAGAGTTAAACCCGTGTGTGGATTCAGCAGTCTGCAAACACTTTCTCTGCAGAGTCCCAAAACAGGCGTTTTCAGCCCATTACCGGCATATGGAAGAAACAGCAGTAAGCACAGGGAAATATCTGCTTCTAAATCCAAAACGCAGCTATCTAACAGAACGGTTGTCAATGTGTGCACTCAACTTCCAGAGTTAAACCCGTGTGTGGATTCAGCAGTCTGCAAACACTTTCTCTGCAGAGTCCCAAAACAGGCGTTTTCAGCCCATTACCGGCATATGGAAGAAACAGCAGTAAGCACAGGGAAATATCTGCTTCTAAATCAAAAACGCAGCTATCTAACAGAACGGTTGTCAATGTGTGCACTCAACTTCCAGAGTTAAACCAGTGTGTGGATTCAGCAGTCTGCAAACATCTTCTCTGCAGAGTCCCAAAACAGGCGTTTTCAGCCCATTACCGGCATATGGAAGAAACAGCAGTAAGCACAGGGAAATATCTGCTTCTAAATCCAAAACGCAACTATCTAACACAACGGTTGTCAATGTGTGCACTCAATGTCCAGAGTTAAACCCGTGTGTGGATTCAGCAGTCTGCAAACACTTTCTCTGCAGAGTCCCAAACCAGGCGTTTTCAGCCCATTACCGGCATATGGAAGAAACAGCAGTAAGCACAGGGAAATATCTGCTTCTAAATCCAAAACGCAGCTATCTAACAGAACGGCTGTCAATGTGTGCACTCAACTTCCAGAGTTAAACCCGTGTGTGGATTCAGCAGTCTGCAAACACTTTCTCTGCAGAGTCCCAAAACAGGCGTTTTCAGCCCATTACCGGCTTATGGAAGAAACAGCAGTAAGCACAGGGAAATATCTGCTTCTAAATCCAAAACGCAGATATCTAACAGAACGGTTGTCAATGTGTGCACTCAACTTCCAGAGTTAAACCCGTGTGTGGATTCAGCAGTCTGCAAACACTTTCTCTGCAGAGTCCCAAAACAGGCGTTTTCAGCCCATTACTGGCCTATGGAAGAAACAGCAGTAAGCACAGGGAAATATCTGCTTCTAAATCCAAAACGCAGCTATCTAACAGAACGGCTGTCAATGTGTGCACTGAACTTCCAGAGTTAAACCCGTGTGTGGATTCAGCAGTCTGCAAACACTTTCTCTGCAGAGTCCCAAAAGGCGTTTTCAGCCCATTACCGGCATATGGAAGAAACAGCAGTAAGCACAGGGAAATATCTGCTTCTAAATCCAAAACGCAGCTATCTAACAGAACGGTTGTCAATGTGTGCACTCAACTTCCAGAGTTAAACCCGTGTGTGGATTCAGCAGTCTGCAAACACTTTCTCTGCAGAGTCCCAAAACAGGCGTTTTCAGCCCATTACCGGCATATGGAAGAAACAGCAGTAAGCACAGGGAAATATCTGCTTCTAAATCCAAAACGCAGCTATCTAACAGAACGGTTGTCAATGTGTGCACTCAACTTCCAGAGTTAAACCCGTGTGTGGATTCAGCAGTCTGCAAACACTTTCTCTGCAGAGTCCCAAAACAGGCGTTTTCAGCCCATTACCGGCATATGGAAGAAACAGCAGTAAGCACAGGGAAATATCTGCTTCTAAATCCAAAACGCAGCTATCTAACAGAACGGTTGTCAATGTGTGCACTCAACTTCCAGAGTTAAACCCGTGTGTGGATTCAGCAGTCTGCAAACACTTTCTCTGCAGAGTCCCAAAACAGGCGTTTTCAGCCCATTACCGGCATATGGAAGAAACAGCAGTAAGCCCAGAGAAATATCTGCTTCTAAATCCAAAACGCAGCTATCTAACAGAACGGCTGTCAATGTGTGCACTCAACTTCCAGAGTTAAACCCATGTGTGGATTCAGCAGTCTGCAAACACTTTCTCTGCAGAGTCCCAAAACAGGCGTTTTCAGCCCATTACCGGCATATGGAAGAAACAGCAGTAAGCACAGGGAAATATCTGCTTCTAAATCCAAAACGCAGCTATCTAACAGAACGGTTGTCAATGTGTGCACTCAACTTCCAGAGTTAAACCCGTGTGTGGATTCAGCAGTCTGCAAACACTTTCTCTGCAGAGTCCCAAAACAGGCGTTTTCAGCCCATTACCGGCATATGGAAGAAACAGCAGTAAGCCCAGAGAAATATCTGCTTCTAAATCCAAAACGCAGCTATCTAACAGAACGGCTGTCAATGTGTGCACTCAACTTCCAGAGTTAAACCCATGTGTGGATTCAGCAGTCTGCAAACACTTTCTCTGCAGAGTCCCAAAACAGGCGTTTTCAGCCCATTACCGGCATATGGAAGAAACAGCAGTAAGCACAGGGAAATATCTGCTTCTAAATCCAAAACGCAGCTATCTAACAGAACGGTTGTCAATGTGTGCACTCAACTTCCAGAGTTAAACCCGTGTGTGGATTCAGCAGTCTGCAAACACTTTCTCTGCAGAGTCCCAAAACAGGCGTTTTCAGCCCATTACTGGCCTATGGAAGAAACAGCAGTAAGCACAGGGAAATATCTGCTTCTAAATCCAAAACGCAGCTATCTAACAGAACGGTTGTCAATGTGTGCACTGAACTTCCAGAGTTAAACCCGTGTGTGGATTCAGCAGTCTGCAAACACTTTCTCTGCAGAGTCCCAAAAGGCGTTTTCAGCCCATTACCGGCATATGGAAGAAACAGCAGTAAGCACAGGGAAATATCTGCTTCTAAATCCAAAACGCAGCTATCTAACAGAACGGTTGTCAATGTGTGCACTCAACTTCCAGAGTTAAACCCGTGTGTGGATTCAGCAGTCTGCAAACACTTTCTCTGCAGAGTCCCAAAACAGACGTTTTCAGCCCATTACCGGCATATGGAAGAAACAGCAGTAAGCCCAGGGAAATATCTGCTTCTAAATCCAAAACGCAGCTATCTAACAGAACGGTTGTCAATGTGTGCACTCAACTTCCAGAGTTAAACCCGTGTGTGGATTCAGCAGTCTGCAAACACTTTCTCTGCAGAGTCCCAAAACAGGCGTTTTCAGCCCATTACCGGCATATGGAAGAAACAGCAGTAAGCACAGGGAAATATCTGCTTCTAAATCCAAAACGCAGCTATCTAACAGAACGGTTGTCAATGTGTGCACTCAACTTCCAGAGTTAAACCCGTGTGTGGATTCAGCAGTCTGCAAACACTTTCTCTGCAGAGTCCCAAAACAGGCGTTTTCAGCCCATTACCGGCATATGGAAGAAACAGCAGTAAGCACAGGGAAATATCTGCTTCTAAATCCAAAACGTAGCTATCTAACAGAACGGTTGTCAATGTGTGCACTCAACTTCCAGAGTTAAACCCGTGTGTGGATTCAGCAGTCTGCAAACATCTTCTCTGCAGAGTACCAAACCAGGCGTTTTCAGCCCATTACCGGCATATGGAAGAAACAGCAGTAAGCACAGGGAAATATCTGCTTCTAAATCCAAAACGCAGCTATCTAACAGAACGGTTGTCAATGTGTGCACTCAACTTCCAGAGTTAAACCCGTGTGTGGATTCAGCAGTCTGCAAACACTTTCTCTGCAGAGACCCAAAACAGGCGTTTTCAGCCCATTACCGGCATATGGAAGAAACAGCAGTAAGCACAGGGAAATATCTGCTTCTAAATCCAAAACGCAGCTATCTAACAGAACGGTTGTCAATGTGTGCACTCAACTTCCAGAGTTAAACCCGTGTGTGGATTCAGCAGTCTGCAAACACTTTCTCTGCAGAGTCCCAAAACAGGCGTTTTCAGCCCATTACCGGCATATGGAAGAAACAGCAGTAAGCACAGGGAAATATCTGCTTCTAAATCCAAAACGCAGCTATCTAACAGAACGGTTGTCAATGTGTGCACTCAACTTCCAGAGTTAAACCCGTGTGTGGATTCAGCAGTCTGCAAACATCTTCTCTGCAGAGTCCCAAAACAGGCCTTTTCAGCCCATTACCGGCATATGGAAGAAACAGCAGTAAGCACAGGGAAATATCTGCTTCTTAATCCAAAATGCAGCTATCTAACAGAACGGCTGTCAATGTGTGCACTGAACTTCCAGAGTTAAACCCGTGTGTGGATTCAGCAGTCTGCAAACACTTTCTCTGCAGAGTCCCAAAAGGCGTTTTCAGCCCATTACCGGCATATGGAAAAAACAGCAGTAAGCACAGGGAAATATCTGCTTCTAAATCAAAAACGCAGCTATCTAACAGAACGGTTGTCAATGTGTGCACTCAACTTCCAGAGTTAAACCCGTGTGTGGATTCAGCAGTCTGCAAACACTTTCTCTGCAGAGTCCCAAAACAGGCGTTTTCAGCCCATTACCGGCATATGGAAGAAACAGCAGTAAGCACAGGGAAATATCTGCTTCTAAATCCAAAACGCAGCTATCTAACAGAACGGTTGTCAATGTGTGCACTCAACTTCCAGAGTTAAACCCGTGTGTGGATTCAGCAGTCTGCAAACACTTTCTCTGCAGAGTCCCAAAACAGGCGTTTACAGCCCATTACCGGCATATGGAAGAAACAGCAGTAAGCACAGGGAAATATCTGCTTCTAAATCCAAAACGCAGCTATCTAACAGAACGGTTGTCAATGTGTGCACTCAACTTCCAGAGTTAAACCCGTGTGTGGATTCAGCAGTCTGCAAACACTTTCTCTGCAGAGTCCCAAAACAGGCGTTTTCAGCCCATTACCGGCATATGGAAGAAACAGCAGTAAGCACAGGGAAATATCTGCTTCTAAATCCAAAACGTAGCTATCTAACAGAACGGTTGTCAATGTGTGCACTCAACTTCCAGAGTTAAACCCGTGTGTGGATTCAGCAGTCTGCAAACATCTTCTCTGCAGAGTCCCAAACCAGGCGTTTTCAGCCCATTACCGGCATATGGAAGAAACAGCAGTAAGCACAGGGAAATATCTGCTTCTAAATCCAAAACGCAGCTATCTAACAGAACGGTTGTCAATGTGTGCACTCAACTTCCAGAGTTAAACCCGTGTGTGGATTCAGCAGTCTGCAAACACTTTCTCTGCAGAGACCCAAAACAGGCGTTTTCAGCCCATTACCGGCATATGGAAGAAACAGCAGTAAGCCCAGGGAAATATCTGCTTCTAAATCCAAAACGCAGCTATCTAACAGAACGGTTGTCAATGTGTGCACTCAACTTCCAGAGTTAAACCCGTGTGTGGATTCAGCAGTCTGCAAACACTTTCTCTGCAGAGTCCCAAAACAGGCGTTTTCTGCCCATTACCGGCATATGGAAGAAACATCAGTAAGCACAGGGAAATATCTGCTTCTAAATCGAAAACGCAGCTATCTAACAGAACGGTTGTCAATGTGTGCACTCAACTTCCAGAGTTAAACCCGTGTGTGGATTCAGCAGTCTGCAAACACTTTCTCTGCAGAGTCCCAAAACAGGCGTTTTCAGCCCATTACCGGCATATGGAAGAAACAGCAGTAAGCACAGGGAAATATCTGCTTCTAAATCCAAAACGCAGCTATCTAACAGAACGGTTGTCAATGTGTGCACTCAACTTCCAGAGTTAAACCCGTGTGTGGATTCAGCAGTCTGCAAACACTTTCTCTGCAGAGTCCCAAAACAGGCGTTTTCAGCCCATTACCGGCATATGGAAGAAACAGCAGTAAGCACAGGGAAATATCTGCTTCTAAATCCAAAACGCAGCTATCTAACAGAACGGTTGTCAATGTGTGCACTCAAATTCCAGAGTTAAACCCGTGTGTGGATTCAGCAGTCTGCAAACACTTTCTCTGCAGAGTCCCAAAACAGGCGTTTTCAGCCCACTACCGGCATATGGAAGAAACAGCAGTAAGCACAGGGAAATATCTGCTTCTAAATCAAAAACGCAGCTATCTAACAGAACGGTTGTCAATGTGTGCACTCAACTTCCAGAGTTAAACCAGTGTGTGGATTCAGCAGTCTGCAAACATCTTCTCTGCAGAGTCCCAAAACAGGCGTTTTCAGCCCATTACCGGCATATGGAAGAAACAGCAGTAAGCACAGGGAAATATCTGCTTCTAAATCCAAAACGCAACTATCTAACACAACGGTTGTCAATGTGTGCACTCAATGTCCAGAGTTAAACCCGTGTGTGGATTCAGCAGTCTGCAAACACTTTCTCTGCAGAGTCCCAAACCAGGCGTTTTCAGCCCATTACCGGCATATGGAAGAAACAGCAGTAAGCACAGGGAAATATCTGCTTCTAAATCCAAAACGCAGCTATCTAACAGAAAGGTTGTCAATGTGTGCACTCAACTTCCAGACTTAAACCCGTGTGTGGATTCAGCAGTCTGCAAACCCTTTCTCTACAGAGTCCCAAAACAGGCGTTTTCAGCCCATTACCGGCATATGGAAGAAACAGCAGTAAGCCCAGGGAAATATCTGCTTCTAAATCCAAAACGCAGCTATCTAACAGAATGGTTGTCAATGTGTGCACTCAACTTCCAGAGTTAAACCCGTGTGTGGATTCAGCAGTCTGCAAACACTTTCTCTGCAGAGTCCCAAAACAGGCGTTTTCAGCCCATTACCGGCATATGGAAGAAACAGCAGTAAGCCCAGGGAAATATCTGCTTCTAAATCCAAAACGCAGCTATCTAACAGAACGGTTGTCAATGTGTGCACTCAACTTCCAGAGTTAAACCCGTGTGTGGATTCAGCAGTCTGCAAACATCTTCTCTGCAGAGTCCCAAAACAGGCGTTTTCAGCCCATTACCGGCATATGGAAGAAATAGCAGTAAGCACAGGGAAATATCTGCTTCTTAATCCAAAATGCAGCTATCTAACAGAACGGCTGTCAATGTGTGCACTGAACTTCCAGAGTTAAACCCGTGTGTGGATTCAGCAGTCTGCAAACACTTTCTCTGCAGAGTCCCAAAAGGCGTTTTCAGCCCATTACCGGCATATGGAAAAAACAGCAGTAAGCACAGGGAAATATCTGCTTCTAAATCCAAAACGCAGCTATCTAACAGAACGGTTGTCAATGTGTGCACTCAACTTCCAGAGTTAAACCCGTGTGTGGATTCAGCAGTCTGCAAACACTTTCTCTGCAGAGTCCCAAAACAGGCGTTTTCAGCCCATTACCGGCATATGGAAGAAACAGCAGTAAGCCCAGGGAAATATCTGCTTCTAAATCCAAAACGCAGCTATCTAACAGAACGGTTGTCAATGTGTGCACTCAACTTCCAGAGTTAAACCCGTGTGTGGATTCAGCAGTCTGCAAACACTTTCTCTGCAGAGTCCCAAAACAGGCGTTTTCAGCCCATTACCGGCATATGGAAGAAACAGCAGTAAGCCCAGGGAAATATCTGCTTCTAAATCCAAAACGCAGCTATCTAACAGAACGGTTGTCAATGTGTGCACTCAACTTCCAGAGTTAAACCCGTGTGTGGATTCAGCAGTCTGCAAACACTTTCTCTGCACAGTCCCAAAACAGGCGTTTTCAGCCCCTTACCGGCATAAGGAAGAAACAGCAGTAAGCACAGGGAAATATCTGCTTCTAAATGCAAAACGCAGCTATCTAACAGAACGGTTGTCAATGTGTGCACTCAACTTCCAGAGTTAAACCCGTGTGTGGATTCAGCAGTCTGCAAACACTTTCTCTGCAGAGTCCCAAAACAGGCGTTTTCAGCCCATTACCGGCATATGGAAGAAACAGCAGTAAGCACAGGGAAATATCTGCTTCTAAATCCAAAACGCAGCTATCTAACAGAACGGTTGTCAATGTGTGCACTCAACTTCCAGAGTTAAACCCGTGTGTGGATTCAGGAGTCTGCAAACACTTTCTCTGCAGAGTCCCAAAACAGGCGTTTTCAGCCCATTACCGGCATATGGAAGAAACAGCAGTAAGACCAGGGAAATATCTGCTTCTAAATCCAAAACGCAGCTATCTAACAGAACGGTTGTCAATGTGTGCACTCAACTTCCAGAGTTAAACCCGTGTGTGGATTCAGCAGTCTGCAAACACTTTCTCTGCAGAGTCCCAAAACAGGCGTTTTCAGCCCATTACCGGCATATTGAAGAAATAGCAGTAAGCCCAGGGAAATATCTGCTTCTAAATCCAAAACGCAGCTCTCTAACAAAACGGTTGTCATTGTGTGCACTCAACTTCCAGAGTTAAACCCGTGTGTGGATTCAGCAGTCTGCAAACACTTTCTCTGCAGAGTCCCAAAACAGGCATTTTTAGCCCATTACCGGCATATGGAAGAAACAGCAGTAAGCACTGGGAAATACCTGCTTCTAAATCCAAAATGCAGCTATCTAACAGAACGGTTGTCAATGTGTGCACTCAACTTCCAGAGTTAAACCCGTGTGTGGATTCAGCAGTCTGCAAACACTTTCTCTGCAGAGTCCCAAAACAGGCGTTTTCAGCCCATTACCGGCATAAGGAAGAAACAGGAGTAAGCTCAGGGAAATATCTGCTTCTAAAACCAAAACGCAGCTATCTAACAGAACGGTTGTCAATGTGTGCACTCAACTTCCAGAGTTAAACCCGTGTGTGGATTCAGCAGTCTGCAAACATCTTCTCTGCCGAGTCCCAAACCAGGCGTTTTCAGCCCATTACCGGCATATGGAAGAAACAGCAGTAATCACAGGGAAATATCTGCTTCTAAATCCAAAACGCAGCTATCTAACAGAACGGTTGTCAATGTGTGCACTCAACTTCCAGAGTTAAACCCGTGTGTGGATTCAGCAGTCTGCAAACACTTTCTCTGCAGAGACCCAAAACAGGCGTTTTCAGCCCATTACCGGCATATGGAAGAAACAGCAGTAAGCCCAGGGAAATATCTGCTTCTAAATCCAAAACGCAGCTATCTAACAGAACGGTTGTCAATGTGTGCACTCAACTTCCAGAGTTAAACCCGTGTGTGGATTCAGCAGTCTGCAAACACTTTCTCTGCAGAGTCCCAAAACAGGCGTTTTCAGCCCATTACCGGCATATTGAAGAAATAGCAGTAAGCCCAGGGAAATATCTGCTTCTAAATCCAAAACGCAGCTCTCTAACAAAACGGTTGTCATTGTGTGCACTCAACTTCCAGAGTTAAACCCGTGTGTGGATTCAGCAGTCTGCAAACACTTTCTCTGCAGAGTCCCAAAACAGGCATTTTTAGCCCATTACCGGCATATGGAAGAAACAGCAGTAAGCACTGGGAAATACCTGCTTCTAAATCCAAAATGCAGCTATCTAACAGAACAGTTGTCAATGTGTGCACTCAACTTCCAGAGTTAAACCCGTGTGTGGATTCAGCAGTCTGCAAACACTTTCTCTGCAGAGTCCCAAAACAGGCGTTTTCAGCCCATTACCGGCATAAGGAAGAAACAGGAGTAAGCTCAGGGAAATATCTGCTTCTAAAACCAAAACGCAGCTATCTAACAGAACGGTTGTCAATGTGTGCACTCAACTTCCAGAGTTAAACCCGTGTGTGGATTCAGCAGTCTGCAAACATCTTCTCTGCCGAGTCCCAAACCAGGCGTTTTCAGCCCATTACCGGCATATGGAAGAAACAGCAGTAATCACAGGGAAATATCTGCTTCTAAATCCAAAACGCAGCTATCTAACAGAACGGTTGTCAATGTGTGCACTCAACTTCCAGAGTTAAACCCGTGTGTGGATTCAGCAGTCTGCAAACACTTTCTCTGCAGAGACCCAAAACAGGCGTTTTCAGCCCATTACCGGCATATGGAAGAAACAGCAGTAAGCCCAGGGAAATATCTGCTTCTAAATCCAAAACGCAGCTATCTAACAGAACGGTTGTCAATGTGTGCACTCAACTTCCAGAGTTAAACCCGTGTGTGGATTCAGCAGTCTGCAAACACTTTCTCTGCAGAGTCCCAAAACAGGCGTTTTCAGCCCATTACCGGCATATGGAAGAAACAGCAGTAAGCACAGGGAAATATCTGCTTCTAAATCCAAAACGCAGCTATCTAACAGAACGGTTGTCAATGTGTGCACTCAACTTCCAGAGTTAAACCCGTGTGTGGATTCAGCAGTCTGCAAACCCTTTCTCTGCAGAGTCCCAAAACAGGCGTTTTCAGCCCATTACCGGCATATGGAAGAAACAGCAGTAAGCATAGGGAAATATCTGCTTCTAAATCCAAAACGCAGCTATCTAACAGAATGGTTGTCAATGTGTGCACTCAACTTCCAGAGTTAAACCCGTGTGTGGATTCAGCAGTCTGCAAACACTTTCTCTGCAGAGTCCCAAAACAGGCGTTTTCAGCCCATTACCGGCATATGGAAGAAACAGCAGTAAGCCCAGGGAAATATCTGCTTCTAAATCCAAAACGCAGCTATCTAACAGAACGGCTGTCAATGTGTGCACTCAACTTCCAGAGTTAAACCCGTGTGTGGATTCAGCAGTCTGCAAACATCTTCTCTGCAGAGTCCCAAAACAGGCGTTTTCAGCCCATTACCGGCATATGGAAGAAACAGCAGTAAGCACAGGGAAATATCTGCTTCTTAATCCAAAATGCAGCTATCTAACAGAACGGCTGTCAATGTGTGCACTGAACTTCCAGAGTTAAACCCGTGTGTGGATTCAGCAGTCTGCAAACACTTTCTCTGCAGAGTCCCAAAAGGCGTTTTCAGCCCATTACCGGCATATGGAAAAAACAGCAGTAAGCACAGGGAAATATCTGCTTCTAAATCCAAAACGCAGCTATCTAACAGAACGGTTGTCAATGTGTGCACTCAACTTCCAGAGTTAAACCCGTGTGTGGATTCAGCAGTCTGCAAACACTTTCTCTGCAGAGTCCCAAAACAGGCGTTTTCAGCCCATTACCGGCATATGGAAGAAACAGCAGTAAGCCCAGGGAAATATCTGCTTCTAAATCCAAAACGCAGCTATCTAACAGAACGGTTGTCAATGTGTGCACTCAACTTCCAGAGTTAAACCCGTGTGTGGATTCAGCAGTCTGCAAACACTTTCTCTGCAGAGTCCCAAAACAGGCGTTTTCAGCCCATTACCGGCATATGGAAGAAACAGCAGTAAGCCCAGGGAAATATCTGCTTCTAAATCCAAAACGCAGCTATCTAACAGAACGGTTGTCAATGTGTGCACTCAACTTCCAGAGTTAAACCCGTGTGTGGATTCAGCAGTCTGCAAACACTTTCTCTGCACAGTCCCAAAACAGGCGTTTTCAGCCCCTTACCGGCATAAGGAAGAAACAGCAGTAAGCACAGGGAAATATCTGCTTCTAAATGCAAAACGCAGCTATCTAACAGAACGGTTGTCAATGTGTGCACTCAACTTCCAGAGTTAAACCCGTGTGTGGATTCAGCAGTCTGCAAACACTTTCTCTGCAGAGTCCCAAAACAGGCGTTTTCAGCCCATTACCGGCATATGGAAGAAACAGCAGTAAGCACAGGGAAATATCTGCTTCTAAATCCAAAACGCAGCTATCTAACAGAACGGTTGTCAATGTGTGCACTCAACTTCCAGAGTTAAACCCGTGTGTGGATTCAGGAGTCTGCAAACACTTTCTCTGCAGAGTCCCAAAACAGGCGTTTTCAGCCCATTACCGGCATATGGAAGAAACAGCAGTAAGACCAGGGAAATATCTGCTTCTAAATCCAAAACGCAGCTATCTAACAGAACGGTTGTCAATGTGTGCACTCAAGTTCCAGAGTTAAACCCGTGTGTGGATTCAGCAGTCTGCAAACACTTTCTCTGCAGAGTCCCAAAACAGGCGTTTTCAGCCCATTACCGGCATATGGAAGAAATAGCAGTAAGCCCAGGGAAATATCTGCTTCTAAATCCAAAACGCAGCTCTCTAACAGAACGGTTGTCATTGTGTGCACTCAACTTCCAGAGTTAAACCCGTGTGTGGATTCAGCAGTCTGCAAACACTTTCTCTGCAGAGTCCCAAAACAGGCATTTTCAGCCCATTACCGGCATATGGAAGAAACAGTAGTAAGCACTGGGAAATACCTGCTTCTAAATCCAAAATGCAGCTATCTAACAGAACGGTTGTCAATGTGTGCACTCAACTTCCAGAGTTAAACCCGTGTGTGTATTCAGCAGTCTGCAAACACTTTCTCTGCAGAGTCCCAAAACAGGCGTTTTCAGCCCATTACCGGCATAAGGAAGAAACAGGAGTAAGCTCAGGGAAATATCTGCTTCTAAAACCAAAACGCAGCTATCTAACAGAACGGTTGTCAATGTGTGCACTCAACTTCCAGAGTTAAACCCGTGTGTGGATTCAGCAGTCTGCAAACATCTTCTCTGCCGAGTCCCAAACCAGGCGTTTTCAGCCCATTACCGGCATATGGAAGAAACAGCAGTAATCACAGGGAAATATCTGCTTCTAAATCCAAAACGCAGCTATCTAACAGAACGGTTGTCAATGTGTGCACTCAACTTCCAGAGTTAAACCCGTGTGTGGATTCAGCAGTCTGCAAACACTTTCTCTGCAGAGACCCAAAACAGGCGTTTTCAGCCCATTACCGGCATATGGAAGAAACAGCAGTAAGCCCAGGGAAATATCTGCTTCTAAATCCAAAACGCAGCTATCTAACAGAACGGTTGTCAATGTGTGCACTCAGCTTCCAGAGTTAAACCCGTGTGTGGATTCAGCAGTCTGCAAACACTTTCTCTGCAGAGTCCCAAAACAGGCGTTTTCAGCCCATTACCGGCATATGGAAGAAACAGCAGTAAGCACAGGGAAATATCTGCTTCTAAATCCAAAACGCAGCTATCTAACAGAACGGTTGTCAATGTGTGCACTCAACTTCCAGAGTTAAACCCGTGTGTGGATTCAGCAGTCTGCAAACCCTTTCTCTGCAGAGTCCCAAAACAGGCGTTTTCAGCCCATTACCGGCATATGGAAGAAACAGCAGTAAGCATAGGGAAATATCTGCTTCTAAATCCAAAACGCAGCTATCTAACAGAATGGTTGTCAATGTGTGCACTCAACTTCCAGAGTTAAACCCGTGTGTGGATTCAGCAGTCTGCAAACACTTTCTCTGCAGAGTCCCAAAACAGGCGTTTTCAGCCCATTACCGGCATATGGAAGAAACAGCAGTAAGCCCAGGGAAATATCTGCTTCTAAATCCAAAACGCAGCTATCTAACAGAACGGCTGTCAATGTGTGCACTCAACTTCCAGAGTTAAACCCGTGTGTGGATTCAGCAGTCTGCAAACACTTTCTCTGCAGAGTCCCAAAACAGGCGTTTTCAGCCCATTACCGGCATATGGAAGAAACAGCAGTAAGCACAGGGAAATATCTGCTTCTAAATCCAAAACGCAGCTATCTAACAGAACGGTTGTCAATGTGTGCACTCAACTTCCAGAGTTAAACCCGTGTGTGGATTCAGCAGTCTGCAAACACTTTCTCTGCAGAGTCCCAAAACAGGCGTTTTCAGCCCATTACTGGCCTATGGAAGAAACAGCAGTAAGCACAGGGAAATATCTGCTTCTAAATCCAAAACGCAGCTATCTAACAGAACGGCTGTCAATGTGTGCACTGAACTTCCAGAGTTAAACCCGTGTGTGGATTCAGCAGTCTGCAAACACTTTCTCTGCAGAGTCCCAAAAGGCGTTTTCAGCCCATTACCGGCATATGGAAGAAACAGCAGTAAGCACAGGGAAATATCTGCTTCTAAATCCAAAACGCAGCTATCTAACAGAACGGTTGTCAATGTGTGCACTCAACTTCCAGAGTTAAACCGGTGTGTGGATTCAGCAGTCTGCAAACACTTTCTCTGCAGAGTCCCAAAACAGGCGTTTTCAGCCCATTACCGGCATATGGAAGAAACAGCAGTAAGCACAGGGAAATATCTGCTTCTAAATCCAAAACGCAGCTATCTAACAGAACGGTTGTCAATGTGTGCACTCAACTTCCAGAGTTAAACCCGTGTGTGGATTCAGCAGTCTGCAAAACACTTTCTCTGCAGAGTCCCAAAACAGGCGTTTTCAGCCCATTACCGGCATATGGAAGAAACAGCAGTAAGCACAGGGGAAATATCTGCTTCTAAATCCAAAACGCAGCTATCTAACAGAACGGTTGTCAATGTGTGCACTCAACTTCCAGAGTTAAACCCGTGTGTGGATTCAGCAGTCTGCAAACACTTTCTCTGCAGAGTCCCAAAACAGGCGTTTTCAGCCCATTACCGGCATATGGAAGAAACAGCAGTAAGCACAGGGAAATATCTGCTTCTAAATCCAAAACGTAGCTATCTAACAGAACGGTTGTCAATGTGAGCACTCAACTTCCAGAGTTAAACCCGTGTGTGGATTCAGGAGTCTGCAAACACTTTCTCTGCAGAGTCCCAAAACAGGCGTTTTCAGCCCATTACCGGCATATGGAAGAAACAGCAGTAAGACCAGGGAAATATCTGCTTCTAAATCCAAAACGCAGCTATCTAACAGAACGGTTGTCAATGTGTGCACTCAACTTCCAGAGTTAAACCCGTGTGTGGATTCAGCAGTCTGCAAACACTTTCTCTGCAGAGTTCCAAAACAGGCGTTTTCAGCCCATTACCGGCATATGGAAGAAACAGCAGTAAGCACAGGGAAATATCTGCTTCTAAATCCAAAACGTAGCTATCTAACAGAACGGTTGTCAATGTGTGCACTCAACTTCCAGAGTTAAACCCGTGTGTGGATTCAGCAGTCTGCAAACATCTTCTCTGCAGAGTACCAAACCAGGCGTTTTCAGCCCATTACCGGCATATGGAAGAAACAGCAGTAAGCACAGGGAAATATCTGCTTCTAAATCCAAAACGCAGCTATCTAACAGAACGGTTGTCAATGTGTGCACTCAACTTCCAGAGTTAAACCCGTGTGTGGATTCAGCAGTCTGCAAACACTTTCTCTGCAGAGACCCAAAACAGGCGTTTTCAGCCCATTACCGGCATAAGGAAGAAACAGCAGTAAGCACAGGGAAATATCTGCTTCTAAATCCAAAACGCAGCTATCTAACAGAACGGTTGTCAATGTGTGCACTCAACTTCCAGAGTTAAACCCGTGTGTGGATTCAGCAGTCTGCAAACACTTTCTCTGCAGAGTCCCAAAACAGGCGTTTTCAGCCCATTACCGGCATATGGAAGAAACAGCAGTAAGCACAGGGAAATATCTGCTTCTAAATCCAAAACGCAGCTATCTAACAGAACGGTTGTCAATGTGTGCACTCAACTTCCAGAGTTAAACCCGTGTGTGGATTCAGCAGTCTGCAAACATCTTCTCTGCAGAGTCCCAAAACAGGCCTTTTCAGCCCATTACCGGCATATGGAAGAAACAGCAGTAAGCACAGGGAAATATCTGCTTCTTAATCCAAAATGCAGCTATCTAACAGAACGGCTGTCAATGTGTGCACTGAACTTCCAGAGTTAAACCCGTGTGTGGATTCAGCAGTCTGCAAACACTTTCTCTGCAGAGTCCCAAAAGGCGTTTTCAGCCCATTACCGGCATATGGAAAAAACAGCAGTAAGCACAGGGAAATATCTGCTTCTAAATCCAAAACGCAGCTATCTAACAGAACGGTTGTCAATGTGTGCACTCAACTTCCAGAGTTAAACCCGTGTGTGGATTCAGCAGTCTGCAAACACTTTCTCTGCAGAGTCCCAAAACAGGCGTTTTCAGCCCATTACCGGCATATGGAAGAAACAGCAGTAAGCACAGGGAAATATCTGCTTCTAAATCCAAAACGCAGCTATCTAACAGAACGGTTGTCAATGTGTGCACTCAACTTCCAGAGTTAAACCCGTGTGTGGATTCAGCAGTCTGCAAACACTTTCTCTGCAGAGTCCCAAAACAGGCGTTTACAGCCCATTACCGGCATATGGAAGAAACAGCAGTAAGCACAGGGAAATATCTGCTTCTAAATCCAAAACGCAGCTATCTAACAGAACGGTTGTCAATGTGTGCACTCAACTTCCAGAGTTAAACCCGTGTGTGGATTCAGCAGTCTGCAAACACTTTCTCTGCAGAGTCCCAAAACAGGCGTTTTCAGCCCATTACCGGCATATGGAAGAAACAGCAGTAAGCACAGGGAAATATCTGCTTCTAAATCCAAAACGTAGCTATCTAACAGAACGGTTGTCAATGTGTGCACTCAACTTCCAGAGTTAAACCCGTGTGTGGATTCAGCAGTCTGCAAACATCTTCTCTGCAGAGTCCCAAACCAGGCGTTTTCAGCCCATTACCGGCATATGGAAGAAACAGCAGTAAGCACAGGGAAATATCTGCTTCTAAATCCAAAACGCAGCTATCTAACAGAACGGTTGTCAATGTGTGCACTCAACTTCCAGAGTTAAACCCGTGTGTGGATTCAGCAGTCTGCAAACACTTTCTCTGCAGAGACCCAAAACAGGCGTTTTCAGCCCATTACCGGCATATGGAAGAAACAGCAGTAAGCCCAGGGAAATATCTGCTTCTAAATCCAAAACGCAGCTATCTAACAGAACGGTTGTCAATGTGTGCACTCAACGTCCAGAGTTAAACCCGTGTGTGGATTCAGCAGTCTGCAAACACTTTCTCTGCAGAGTCCCAAAACAGGCGTTTTCTGCCCATTACCGGCATATGGAAGAAACATCAGTAAGCACAGGGAAATATCTGCTTCTAAATCGAAAACGCAGCTATCTAACAGAACGGTTGTCAATGTGTGCACTCAACTTCCAGAGTTAAACCCGTGTGTGGATTCAGCAGTCTGCAAACACTTTCTCTGCAGAGTCCCAAAACAGGCGTTTTCAGCCCATTACCGGCATATGGAAGAAACAGCAGTAAGCACAGGGAAATATCTGCTTCTAAATCCAAAACGCAGCTATCTAACAGAACGGTTGTCAATGTGTGCACTCAACTTCCAGAGTTAAACCCGTGTGTGGATTCAGCAGTCTGCAAACACTTTCTCTGCAGAGTCCCAAAACAGGCGTTTTCAGCCCATTACCGGCATATGGAAGAAACAGCAGTAAGCACAGGGAAATATCTGCTTCTAAATCCAAAACGCAGCTATCTAACAGAACGGTTGTCAATGTGTGCACTCAAATTCCAGAGTTAAACCCGTGTGTGGATTCAGCAGTCTGCAAACACTTTCTCTGCAGAGTCCCAAAACAGGCGTTTTCAGCCCACTACCGGCATATGGAAGAAACAGCAGTAAGCACAGGGAAATATCTGCTTCTAAATCAAAAACGCAGCTATCTAACAGAACGGTTGTCAATGTGTGCACTCAACTTCCAGAGTTAAACCAGTGTGTGGATTCAGCAGTCTGCAAACATCTTCTCTGCAGAGTCCCAAAACAGGCGTTTTCAGCCCATTACCGGCATATGGAAGAAACAGCAGTAAGCACAGGGAAATATCTGCTTCTAAATCCAAAACGCAACTATCTAACACAACGGTTGTCAATGTGTGCACTCAATGTCCAGAGTTAAACCCGTGTGTGGATTCAGCAGTCTGCAAACACTTTCTCTGCAGAGTCCCAAACCAGGCGTTTTCAGCCCATTACCGGCATATGGAAGAAACAGCAGTAAGCACAGGGAAATATCTGCTTCTAAATCCAAAACGCAGCTATCTAACAGAAAGGTTGTCAATGTGTGCACTCAACTTCCAGACTTAAACCCGTGTGTGGATTCAGCAGTCTGCAAACCCTTTCTCTACAGAGTCCCAAAACAGGCGTTTTCAGCCCATTACCGGCATATGGAAGAAACAGCAGTAAGCCCAGGGAAATATCTGCTTCTAAATCCAAAACGCAGCTATCTAACAGAATGGTTGTCAATGTGTGCACTCAACTTCCAGAGTTAAACCCGTGTGTGGATTCAGCAGTCTGCAAACACTTTCTCTGCAGAGTCCCAAAACAGGCGTTTTCAGCCCATTACCGGCATATGGAAGAAACAGCAGTAAGCCCAGGGAAATATCTGCTTCTAAATCCAAAACGCAGCTATCTAACAGAACGGTTGTCAATGTGTGCACTCAACTTCCAGAGTTAAACCCGTGTGTGGATTCAGCAGTCTGCAAACATCTTCTCTGCAGAGTCCCAAAACAGGCGTTTTCAGCCCATTACCGGCATATGGAAGAAATAGCAGTAAGCACAGGGAAATATCTGCTTCTTAATCCAAAATGCAGCTATCTAACAGAACGGCTGTCAATGTGTGCACTGAACTTCCAGAGTTAAACCCGTGTGTGGATTCAGCAGTCTGCAAACACTTTCTCTGCAGAGTCCCAAAAGGCGTTTTCAGCCCATTACCGGCATATGGAAAAAACAGCAGTAAGCACAGGGAAATATCTGCTTCTAAATCCAAAACGCAGCTATCTAACAGAACGGTTGTCAATGTGTGCACTCAACTTCCAGAGTTAAACCCGTGTGTGGATTCAGCAGTCTGCAAACACTTTCTCTGCAGAGTCCCAAAACAGGCGTTTTCAGCCCATTACCGGCATATGGAAGAAACAGCAGTAAGCACAGGGAAATATCTGCTTCTAAATCCAAAACGCAGCTATCTAACAGAACGGTTGTCAATGTGTGCACTCAACTTCCAGAGTTAAACCCGTGTGTGGATTCAGCAGTCTGCAAACACTTTCTCTGCAGAGTCCCAAAACAGGCGTTTTCAGCCCATTACCGGCATATGGAAGAAACAGCAGTAAGCCCAGGGAAATATCTGCTTCTAAATCCAAAACGCAGCTATCTAACAGAACGGTTGTCAATGTGTGCACTCAACTTCCAGAGTTAAACCCGTGTGTGGATTCAGCAGTCTGCAAACACTTTCTCTGCACAGTCCCAAAACAGGCGTTTTCAGCCCCTTACCGGCATAAGGAAGAAACAGCAGTAAGCACAGGGAAATATCTGCTTCTAAATGCAAAACGCAGCTATCTAACAGAACGGTTGTCAATGTGTGCACTCAACTTCCAGAGTTAAACCCGTGTGTGGATTCAGCAGTCTGCAAACACTTTCTCTGCAGAGTCCCAAAACAGGCGTTTTCAGCCCATTACCGGCATATGGAAGAAACAGCAGTAAGCACAGGGAAATATCTGCTTCTAAATCCAAAACGCAGCTATCTAACAGAACGGTTGTCAATGTGTGCACTCAACTTCCAGAGTTAAACCCGTGTGTGGATTCAGGAGTCTGCAAACACTTTCTCTGCAGAGTCCCAAAACAGGCGTTTTCAGCCCATTACCGGCATATGGAAGAAACAGCAGTAAGACCAGGGAAATATCTGCTTCTAAATCCAAAACGCAGCTATCTAACAGAACGGTTGTCAATGTGTGCACTCAACTTCCAGAGTTAAACCCGTGTGTGGATTCAGCAGTCTGCAAACACTTTCTCTGCAGAGTCCCAAAACAGGCGTTTTCAGGCCATTACCGGCATATTGAAGAAATAGCAGTAAGCCCAGGGAAATATCTGCTTCTAAATCCAAAACGCAGCTCTCTAACAAAACGGTTGTCATTGTGTGCACTCAACTTCCAGAGTTAAACCCGTGTGTGGATTCAGCAGTCTGCAAACACTTTCTCTGCAGAGTCCCAAAACAGGCATTTTTAGCCCATTACCGGCATATGGAAGAAACAGCAGTAAGCACTGGGAAATACCTGCTTCTAAATCCAAAATGCAGCTATCTAACAGAACGGTTGTCAATGTGTGCACTCAACTTCCAGAGTTAAACCCGTGTGTGGATTCAGCAGTCTGCAAACACTTTCTCTGCAGAGTCCCAAAACAGGCGTTTTCAGCCCATTACCGGCATAAGGAAGAAACAGGAGTAAGCTCAGGGAAATATCTGCTTCTAAAACCAAAACGCAGCTATCTAACAGAACGGTTGTCAATGTGTGCACTCAACTTCCAGAGTTAAACCCGTGTGTGGATTCAGCAGTCTGCAAACATCTTCTCTGCCGAGTCCCAAACCAGGCGTTTTCAGCCCATTACCGGCATATGGAAGAAACAGCAGTAATCACAGGGAAATATCTGCTTCTAAATCCAAAACGCAGCTATCTAACAGAACGGTTGTCAATGTGTGCACTCAACTTCCAGAGTTAAACCCGTGTGTGGATTCAGCAGTCTGCAAACACTTTCTCTGCAGAGACCCAAAACAGGCGTTTTCAGCCCATTACCGGCATATGGAAGAAACAGCAGTAAGCCCAGGGAAATATCTGCTTCTAAATCCAAAACGCAGCTATCTAACAGAACGGTTGTCAATGTGTGCACTCAACTTCCAGAGTTAAACCCGTGTGTGGATTCAGCAGTCTGCAAACACTTTCTCTGCAGAGTCCCAAAACAGGCGTTTTCAGTCCATTACCGGCATATTGAAGAAATAGCAGTAAGCCCAGGGAAATATCTGCTTCTAAATCCAAAACGCAGCTCTCTAACAAAACGGTTGTCATTGTGTGCACTCAACTTCCAGAGTTAAACCCGTGTGTGGATTCAGCAGTCTGCAAACACTTTCTCTGCAGAGTCCCAAAACAGGCATTTTTAGCCCATTACCGGCATATGGAAGAAACAGCAGTAAGCACTGGGAAATACCTGCTTCTAAATCCAAAATGCAGCTATCTAACAGAACGGTTGTCAATGTGTGCACTCAACTTCCAGAGTTAAACCCGTGTGTGGATTCAGCAGTCTGCAAACACTTTCTCTGCAGAGTCCCAAAACAGGCGTTTTCAGCCCATTACCGGCATAAGGAAGAAACAGGAGTAAGCTCAGGGAAATATCTGCTTCTAAAACCAAAACGCAGCTATCTAACAGAACGGTTGTCAATGTGTGCACTCAACTTCCAGAGTTAAACCCGTGTGTGGATTCAGCAGTCTGCAAACATCTTCTCTGCCGAGTCCCAAACCAGGCGTTTTCAGCCCATTACCGGCATATGGAAGAAACAGCAGTAATCACAGGGAAATATCTGCTTCTAAATCCAAAACGCAGCTATCTAACAGAACGGTTGTCAATGTGTGCACTCAACTTCCAGAGTTAAACCCGTGTGTGGATTCAGCAGTCTGCAAACACTTTCTCTGCAGAGACCCAAAACAGGCGTTTTCAGCCCATTACCGGCATATGGAAGAAACAGCAGTAAGCCCAGGGAAATATCTGCTTCTAAATCCAAAACGCAGCTATCTAACAGAACGGTTGTCAATGTGTGCACTCAACTTCCAGAGTTAAACCCGTGTGTGGATTCAGCAGTCTGCAAACACTTTCTCTGCAGAGTCCCAAAACAGGCGTTTTCAGCCCATTACCGGCATATGGAAGAAACAGCAGTAAGCACAGGGAAATATCTGCTTCTAAATCCAAAACGCAGCTATCTAACAGAACGGTTGTCAATGTGTGCACTCAACTTCCAGAGTTAAACCCGTGTGTGGATTCAGCAGTCTGCAAACCCTTTCTCTGCAGAGTCCCAAAACAGGCGTTTTCAGCCCATTACCGGCATATGGAAGAAACAGCAGTAAGCATAGGGAAATATCTGCTTCTAAATCCAAAACGCAGCTATCTAACAGAATGGTTGTCAATGTGTGCACTCAACTTCCAGAGTTAAACCCGTGTGTGGATTCAGCAGTCTGCAAACACTTTCTCTGCAGAGTCCCAAAACAGGCGTTTTCAGCCCATTACCGGCATATGGAAGAAACAGCAGTAAGCCCAGGGAAATATCTGCTTCTAAATCCAAAACGCAGCTATCTAACAGAACGGCTGTCAATGTGTGCACTCAACTTCCAGAGTTAAACCCGTGTGTGGATTCAGCAGTCTGCAAACATCTTCTCTGCAGAGTCCCAAAACAGGCGTTTTCAGCCCATTACCGGCATATGGAAGAAACAGCAGTAAGCACAGGGAAATATCTGCTTCTTAATCCAAAATGCAGCTATCTAACAGAACGGCTGTCAATGTGTGCACTGAACTTCCAGAGTTAAACCCGTGTGTGGATTCAGCAGTCTGCAAACACTTTCTCTGCAGAGTCCCAAAAGGCGTTTTCAGCCCATTACCGGCATATGGAAAAAACAGCAGTAAGCACAGGGAAATATCTGCTTCTAAATCCAAAACGCAGCTATCTAACAGAACGGTTGTCAATGTGTGCACTCAACTTCCAGAGTTAAACCCGTGTGTGGATTCAGCAGTCTGCAAACACTTTCTCTGCAGAGTCCCAAAACAGGCGTTTTCAGCCCATTACCGGCATATGGAAGAAACAGCAGTAAGCCCAGGGAAATATCTGCTTCTAAATCCAAAACGCAGCTATCTAACAGAACGGTTGTCAATGTGTGCACTCAACTTCCAGAGTTAAACCCGTGTGTGGATTCAGCAGTCTGCAAACACTTTCTCTGCAGAGTCCCAAAACAGGCGTTTTCAGCCCATTACCGGCATATGGAAGAAACAGCAGTAAGCCCAGGGAAATATCTGCTTCTAAATCCAAAGCGCAGCTATCTAACAGAACGGTTGTCAATGTGTGCACTCAACTTCCAGAGTTAAACCCGTGTGTGGATTCAGCAGTCTGCAAACACTTTCTCTGCACAGTCCCAAAACAGGCGTTTTCAGCCCCTTACCGGCATAAGGAAGAAACAGCAGTAAGCACAGGGAAATATCTGCTTCTAAATGCAAAACGCAGCTATCTAACAGAACGGTTGTCAATGTGTGCACTCAACTTCCAGAGTTAAACCCGTGTGTGGATTCAGCAGTCTGCAAACACTTTCTCTGCAGAGTCCCAAAACAGGCGTTTTCAGCCCATTACCGGCATATGGAAGAAACAGCAGTAAGCACAGGGAAATATCTGCTTCTAAATCCAAAACGCAGCTATCTAACAGAACGGTTGTCAATGTGTGCACTCAACTTCCAGAGTTAAACCCGTGTGTGGATTCAGCAGTCTGCAAACACTTTCTCTGCAGAGTCCCAAAACAGGCGTTTTCAGCCCATTACCGGCATATGGAAGAAACAGCAGTAAGACCAGGGAAATATCTGCTTCTAAATCCAAAACGCAGCTATCTAACAGAACGGTTGTCAATGTGTGCACTCAACTTCCAGAGTTAAACCCGTGTGTGGATTCAGCAGTCTGCAAACACTTTCTCTGCAGAGTCCCAAAACAGGCGTTTTCAGCCCATTACCGGCATATGGAAGAAATAGCAGTAAGCCCAGGGAAATATCTGCTTCTAAATCCAAAACGCAGCTCTCTAACAGAACGGTTGTCATTGTGTGCACTCAACTTCCAGAGTTAAACCCGTGTGTGGATTCAGCAGTCTGCAAACACTTTCTCTGCAGAGTCCCAAAACAGGCATTTTCAGCCCATTACCGGCATATGGAAGAAACAGTAGTAAGCACTGGGAAATACCTGCTTCTAAATCCAAAATGCAGCTATCTAACAGAACGGTTGTCAATGTGTGCACTCAACTTCCAGAGTTAAACCCGTGTGTGTATTCAGCAGTCTGCAAACACTTTCTCTGCAGAGTCCCAAAACAGGCGTTTTCAGCCCATTACCGGCATAAGGAAGAAACAGGAGTAAGCTCAGGGAAATATCTGCTTCTAAAACCAAAACGCAGCTATCTAACAGAACGGTTGTCAATGTGTGCACTCAACTTCCAGAGTTAAACCCGTGTGTGGATTCAGCAGTCTGCAAACATCTTCTCTGCCGAGTCCCAAACCAGGCGTTTTCAGCCCATTACCGGCATATGGAAGAAACAGCAGTAATCACAGGGAAATATCTGCTTCTAAATCCAAAACGCAGCTATCTAACAGAACGGTTGTCAATGTGTGCACTCAACTTCCAGAGTTAAACCCGTGTGTGGATTCAGCAGTCTGCAAACACTTTCTCTGCAGAGACCCAAAACAGGCGTTTTCAGCCCATTACCGGCATATGGAAGAAACAGCAGTAAGCCCAGGGAAATATCTGCTTCTAAATCCAAAACGCAGCTATCTAACAGAACGGTTGTCAATGTGTGCACTCAACTTCCAGAGTTAAACCCGTGTGTGGATTCAGCAGTCTGCAAACACTTTCTCTGCAGAGTCCCAAAACAGGCGTTTTCAGCCCATTACCGGCATATGGAAGAAACAGCAGTAAGCACAGGGAAATATCTGCTTCTAAATCCAAAACGCAGCTATCTAACAGAACGGTTGTCAATGTGTGCACTCAACTTCCAGAGTTAAACCCGTGTGTGGATTCAGCAGTCTGCAAACCCTTTCTCTGCAGAGTCCCAAAACAGGCGTTTTCAGCCCATTACCGGCATATGGAAGAAACAGCAGTAAGCATAGGGAAATATCTGCTTCTAAATCCAAAACGCAGCTATCTAACAGAATGGTTGTCAATGTGTGCACTCAACTTCCAGAGTTAAACCCGTGTGTGGATTCAGCAGTCTGCAAACACTTTCTCTGCAGAGTCCCAAAACAGGCGTTTTCAGCCCATTACCGGCATATGGAAGAAACAGCAGTAAGCCCAGGGAAATATCTGCTTCTAAATCCAAAACGCAGCTATCTAACAGAACGGCTGTCAATGTGTGCACTCAACTTCCAGAGTTAAACCCGTGTGTGGATTCAGCAGTCTGCAAACACTTTCTCTGCAGAGTCCCAAAACAGGCGTTTTCAGCCCATTACCGGCATATGGAAGAAACAGCAGTAAGCACAGGGAAATATCTGCTTCTAAATCCAAAACGCAGCTATCTAACAGAACGGTTGTCAATGTGTGCACTCAACTTCCAGAGTTAAACCCGTGTGTGGATTCAGCAGTCTGCAAACACTTTCTCTGCAGAGTCCCAAAACAGGCGTTTTCAGCCCATTACTGGCCTATGGAAGAAACAGCAGTAAGCACAGGGAAATATCTGCTTCTAAATCCAAAACGCAGCTATCTAACAGAACGGCTGTCAATGTGTGCACTGAACTTCCAGAGTTAAACCCGTGTGTGGATTCAGCAGTCTGCAAACACTTTCTCTGCAGAGTCCCAAAAGGCGTTTTCAGCCCATTACCGGCATATGGAAGAAACAGCAGTAAGCACAGGGAAATATCTGCTTCTAAATCCAAAACGCAGCTATCTAACAGAACGGTTGTCAATGTGTGCACTCAACTTCCAGAGTTAAACCCGTGTGTGGATTCAGCAGTCTGCAAACACTTTCTCTGCAGAGTCCCAAAACAGGCGTTTTCAGCCCATTACCGGCATATGGAAGAAACAGCAGTAAGCACAGGGAAATATCTGCTTCTAAATCCAAAACGCAGCTATCTAACAGAACGGTTGTCAATGTGTGCACTCAACTTCCAGAGTTAAACCCGTGTGTGGATTCAGCAGTCTGCAAACACTTTCTCTGCAGAGTCCCAAAACAGGCGTTTTCAGCCCATTACCGGCATATGGAAGAAACAGCAGTAAGCACAGGGAAATATCTGCTTCTAAATCCAAAACGCAGCTATCTAACAGAACGGTTGTCAATGTGTGCACTCAACTTCCAGAGTTAAACCCGTGTGTGGATTCAGCAGTCTGCAAACACTTTCTCTGCAGAGTCCCAAAACAGGCGTTTTCAGCCCATTACCGGCATATGGAAGAAACAGCAGTAAGCACAGGGAAATATCTGCTTCTAAATCCAAAACGTAGCTATCTAACAGAACGGTTGTCAATGTGAGCACTCAACTTCCAGAGTTAAACCCGTGTGTGGATTCAGGAGTCTGCAAACACTTTCTCTGCAGAGTCCCAAAACAGGCGTTTTCAGCCCATTACCGGCATATGGAAGAAACAGCAGTAAGACCAGGGAAATATCTGCTTCTAAATCCAAAACGCAGCTATCTAACAGAACGGTTGTCAATGTGTGCACTCAACTTCCAGAGTTAAACCCGTGTGTGGATTCAGCAGTCTGCAAACACTTTCTCTGCAGAGTCCCAAAACAGGCGTTTTCAGCCCATTACCGGCATATGGAAGAAATAGCAGTAAGCCCAGGGAAATATCTGCTTCTAAATCCAAAACGCAGCTCTCTAACAGAACGGTTGTCATTGTGTGCACTCAACTTCCAGAGTTAAACCCGTGTGTGGATTCAGCAGTCTGCAAACACTTTCTCTGCAGAGTCCCAAAACAGGCATTTTCAGCCCATTACCGGCATATGGAAGAAACAGCAGTAAGCACTGGGAAATACCTGCTTCTAAATCCAAAATGCAGCTATCTAACAGAACGGTTGTCAATGTGTGCACTCAACTTCCAGAGTTAAACCCGTGTGTGTATTCAGCAGTCTGCAAACACTTTCTCTGCAGAGTCCCAAAACAGGCGTTTTCAGCCCATTACCGGCATAAGGAAGAAACAGGAGTAAGCTCAGGGAAATATCTGCTTCTAAAACCAAAACGCAGCTATCTAACAGAACGGTTGTCAATGTGTGCACTCAACTTCCAGAGTTAAACCCGTGTGTGGATTCAGCAGTCTGCAAACATCTTCTCTGCCGAGTCCCAAACCAGGCGTTTTCAGCCCATTACCGGCATATGGAAGAAACAGCAGTAATCACAGGGAAATATCTGCTTCTAAATCCAAAACGCAGCTATCTAACAGAACGGTTGTCAATGTGTGCACTCAACTTCCAGAGTTAAACCCGTGTGTGGATTCAGCAGTCTGCAAACACTTTCTCTGCAGAGACCCAAAACAGGCGTTTTCAGCCCATTACCGGCATATGGAAGAAACAGCAGTAAGCCCAGGGAAATATCTGCTTCTAAATCCAAAACGCAGCTATCTAACAGAACGGTTGTCAATGTGTGCACTCAACTTCCAGAGTTAAACCCGTGTGTGGATTCAGCAGTCTGCAAACACTTTCTCTGCAGAGTCCCAAAACAGGCGTTTTCAGCCCATTACCGGCATATGGAAGAAACAGCAGTAAGCACAGGGAAATATCTGCTTCTAAATCCAAAACGCAGCTATCTAACAGAACGGTTGTCAATGTGTGCACTCAACTTCCAGAGTTAAACCCGTGTGTGGATTCAGCAGTCTGCAAACCCTTTCTCTGCAGAGTCCCAAAACAGGCGTTTTCAGCCCATTACCGGCATATGGAAGAAACAGCAGTAAGCATAGGGAAATATCTGCTTCTAAATCCAAAACGCAGCTATCTAACAGAATGGTTGTCAATGTGTGCACTCAACTTCCAGAGTTAAACCCGTGTGTGGATTCAGCAGTCTGCAAACACTTTCTCTGCAGAGTCCCAAAACAGGCGTTTTCAGCCCATTACCGGCATATGGAAGAAACAGCAGTAAGCACAGGGAAATATCTGCTTCTAAATCCAAAACGCAGCTATCTAACAGAACGGCTGTCAATGTGTGCACTCAACTTCCAGAGTTAAACCCGTGTGTGGATTCAGCAGTCTGCAAACACTTTCTCTGCAGAGTCCCAAAACAGGCGTTTTCAGCCCATTACCGGCATATGGAAGAAACAGCAGTAAGCACAGGGAAATATCTGCTTCTAAATCCAAAACGCAGCTATCTAACAGAACGGTTGTCAATGTGTGCACTCAACTTCCAGAGTTAAACCCGTGTGTGGATTCAGCAGTCTGCAAACACTTTCTCTGCAGAGTCCCAAAACAGGCGTTTTCAGCCCATTACTGGCCTATGGAAGAAACAGCAGTAAGCACAGGGAAATATCTGCTTCTAAATCCAAAACGCAGCTATCTAACAGAACGGCTGTCAATGTGTGCACTGAACTTCCAGAGTTAAACCCGTGTGTGGATTCAGCAGTCTGCAAACACTTTCTCTGCAGAGTCCCAAAAGGCGTTTTCAGCCCATTACCGGCATATGGAAGAAACAGCAGTAAGCACAGGGAAATATCTGCTTCTAAATCCAAAACGCAGCTATCTAACAGAACGGTTGTCAATGTGTGCACTCAACTTCCAGAGTTAAACCCGTGTGTGGATTCAGCAGTCTGCAAACACTTTCTCTGCAGAGTCCCAAAACAGGCGTTTTCAGCCCATTACCGGCATATGGAAGAAACAGCAGTAAGCACAGGGAAATATCTGCTTCTAAATCCAAAACGCAGCTATCTAACAGAACGGTTGTCAATGTGTGCACTCAACTTCCAGAGTTAAACCCGTGTGTGGATTCAGCAGTCTGCAAACACTTTCTCTGCAGAGTCCCAAAACAGGCGTTTTCAGCCCATTACCGGCATATGGAAGAAACAGCAGTAAGCACAGGGAAATATCTGCTTCTAAATCCAAAACGCAGCTATCTAACAGAACGGTTGTCAATGTGTGCACTCAACTTCCAGAGTTAAACCCGTGTGTGGATTCAGCAGTCTGCAAACACTTTCTCTGCAGAGTCCCAAAACAGGCGTTTTCAGCCCATTACCGGCATATGGAAGAAACAGCAGTAAGCACAGGGAAATATCTGCTTCTAAATCCAAAACGTAGCTATCTAACAGAACGGTTGTCAATGTGAGCACTCAACTTCCAGAGTTAAACCCGTGTGTGGATTCAGCAGTCTGCAAACACTTTCTGTGCAGAGTCCCAAAACAGGCGTTTTCAGCCCATTACCGGCATATGGAAGAAACAGCAGTAAGCACAGGGAAATATCTGCTTCTTAATCCAAAATGCAGCTATCTAACAGAACCGCTGTCAATGTGTGCACTGAACTTCCAGAGTTAAACCCGTGTGTGGATTCAGCAGTCTGCAAACACTTTCTCTGCAGAGTCCCAAAACAGGCATTTTCAGCCCATTACCGGCATATGGAAGTAACAGCAGTAAGCACAGGGAAATATCTGCTTCTAAATCCAAAACGCAGCTATCTAACAGAACGGTTGTCAATGTGTGCACTCAACTTCCAGAGTTAAACCCGTGTGTGGATTCAGCAGTCTGCAAACACTTTCTCTGCAGAGTCCCAAAACAGGCGTTTTCAGCCCATTACCGGCATATGGAAGAAACAGCAGTAAGCCCAGGGAAATATCTGCTTCTAAATCCAAAACGCAGCTATCTAACAGAACGGCTGTCAATGTGTGCACTCAACTTCCAGAGTTAAAGCCATGTGTGGATTCAGCAGTCTGCAAACACTTTCTCTGCAGAGTCCCAAAACAGGCGTTTTCAGCCCATTACCGGCATATGGAAGAAACAGCAGTAAGCACAGGGAAATATCTGCTTCTAAATCCAAAACGCAGCTATCTAACAGAACGGTTGTCAATGTGTGCACTCAACTTCCAGAGTTAAACCCGTGTGTGGATTCAGCAGTCTGCAAACACTTTCTCTGCAGAGTCCCAAAACAGGCGTTTTCAGCCCATTACCGGCATATGGAAGAAACAGCAGTAAGCACAGGGAAATATCTGCTTCTAAATCCAAAACGCAGCTATCTAACAGAACGGTTGTCAATGTGTGCACTCAACTTCCAGAGTTAAACCCGTGTGTGGATTCAGGAGTCTGCAAACACTTTCTCTGCAGAGTCCCAAAACAGGCGTTTTCAGCCCATTACCGGCATATGGAAGAAACAGCAGTAAGACCAGGGAAATATCTGCTTCTAAATCCAAAACGCAGCTATCTAACAGAACGGTTGTCAATGTGTGCACTCAACTTCCAGAGTTAAACCCGTGTGTGGATTCAGCAGTCTGCAAACACTTTCTCTGCAGAGTCCCAAAACAGGCGTTTTCAGCCCATTACCGGCATATGGAAGAAACAGCAGTAAGCCCAGGGAAATATCTGCTTCTAAATCCAAAACGCAGCTCTCTAACAGAACGGTTGTCATTGTGTGCACTCAACTTCCAGAGTTAAACCCGTGTGTGGATTCAGCAGTCTGCAAACACTTTCTCTGCAGAGTCCCAAAACAGGCATTTTCAGCCCATTACCGGCATATGGAAGAAACAGCAGTAAGCACTGGGAAATACCTGCTTCTAAATCCAAAATGCAGCTATCTAACAGAACGGTTGTCAATGTGTGCACTCAACTTCCAGAGTTAAACCCGTGTGTGGATTCAGCAGTCTGCAAACACTTTCTCTGCAGAGTCCCAAAACAGGCGTTTTCAGCCCATTACCGGCATAAGGAAGAAACAGGAGTAAGCACAGGGAAATATCTGCTTCTAAAACCAAAACGCAGCTATCTAACAGAACGGTTGTCAATGTGTGCACTCAACTTCCAGAGTTAAACCCGTGTGTGGATTCAGCAGTCTGCAAACATCTTCTCTGCCGAGTCCCAAACCAGGCGTTTTCAGCCCATTACCGGCATATGGAAGAAACAGCAGTAAGCACAGGGAAATATCTGCTTCTAAATCCAAAACGCAGCTATCTAACAGAACGGTTGTCAATGTGTGCACTCAACTTCCAGAGTTAAACCCGTGTGTGGATTCAGCAGTCTGCAAACACTTTCTCTGCAGAGACCCAAAACAGGCGTTTTCAGCCCATTACCGGCATATGGAAGAAACAGCAGTAAGCCCAGGGAAATATCTGCTTCTAAATCCAAAACGCAGCTATCTAACAGAACGGTTGTCAATGTGTGCACTCAACTTCCAGAGTTAAACCCGTGTGTGGATTCAGCAGTCTGCAAACACTTTCTCTGCAGAGTCCCAAAACAGGCGTTTTCAGCCCATTACCGGCATATGGAAGAAACAGCAGTAAGCACAGGGAAATATCTGCTTCTAAATCCAAAACGCAGCTATCTAACAGAACGGTTGTCAATGTGTGCACTCAACTTCCAGAGTTAAACCCGTGTGTGGATTCAGCAGTCTGCAAACCCTTTCTCTGCAGAGTCCCAAAACAGGCGTTTTCAGCCCATTACCGGCATATGGAAGAAACAGCAGTAAGCACAGGGAAATATCTGCTTCTAAATCCAAAACGCAGCTATCTAACAGAATGGTTGTCAATGTGTGCACTCAACTTCCAGCGTTAAACCCGTGTGTGGATTCAGCAGTCTGCAAACACTTTCTCTGCAGAGTCCCAAAACAGGCGTTTTCAGCCCATTACCGGCATATGGAAGAAACAGCAGTAAGCCCAGGGAAATATCTGCTTCTAAATCCAAAACGCAGCTATCTAACAGAACGGCTGTCAATGTGTGCACTCAACTTCCAGAGTTAAACCCGTGTGTGGATTCAGCAGTCTGCAAACACTTTCTCTGCAGAGTCCCAAAACAGGCGTTTTCAGCCCATTACCGGCATATGGAAGAAACAGCAGTAAGCACAGGGAAATATCTGCTTCTAAATCCAAAACGCAGCTATCTAACAGAACGGTTGTCAATGTGTGCACTCAACTTCCAGAGTTAAACCCGTGTGTGGATTCAGCAGTCTGCAAACACTTTCTCTGCAGAGTCCCAAAACAGGCGTTTTCAGCCCATTACTGGCCTATGGAAGAAACAGCAGTAAGCACAGGGAAATATCTGCTTCTAAATCCAAAACGCAGCTATCTAACAGAACGGCTGTCAATGTGTGCACTCAACTTCCAGAGTTAAACCCGTGTGTGGATTCAGCAGTCTGCAAACACTTTCTCTGCAGAGTCCCAAAACAGGCGTTTTCAGCCCATTACCGGCATATGGAAGAAACAGCAGTAAGCACAGGGAAATATCTGCTTCTAAATCCAAAACGCAGCTATCTAACAGAACGGTTGTCAATGTGTGCACTCAACTTCCAGAGTTAAACCCGTGTGTGGATTCAGCAGTCTGCAAACACTTTCTCTGCAGAGTCCCAAAACAGGCGTTTTCAGCCCATTACTGGCCTATGGAAGAAACAGCAGTAAGCACAGGGAAATATCTGCTTCTAAATCCAAAACGCAGCTATCTAACAGAACGGCTGTCAATGTGTGCACTGAACTTCCAGAGTTAAACCCGTGTGTGGATTCAGCAGTCTGCAAACACTTTCTCTGCAGAGTCCCAAAAGGCGTTTTCAGCCCATTACCGGCATATGGAAGAAACAGCAGTAAGCACAGGGAAATATCTGCTTCTAAATCCAAAACGCAGCTATCTAACAGAACGGTTGTCAATGTGTGCACTCAACTTCCAGAGTTAAACCCGTGTGTGGATTCAGCAGTCTGCAAACACTTTCTCTGCAGAGTCCCAAAACAGGCGTTTTCAGCCCATTACCGGCATATGGAAGAAACAGCAGTAAGCACAGGGAAATATCTGCTTCTAAATCCAAAACGCAGCTATCTAACAGAACGGTTGTCAATGTGTGCACTCAACTTCCAGAGTTAAACCCGTGTGTGGATTCAGCAGTCTGCAAACACTTTCTCTGCAGAGTCCCAAAACAGGCGTTTTCAGCCCATTACCGGCATATGGAAGAAACAGCAGTAAGCACAGGGAAATATCTGCTTCTAAATCCAAAACGCAGCTATCTAACAGAACGGTTGTCAATGTGTGCACTCAACTTCCAGAGTTAAACCCGTGTGTGGATTCAGCAGTCTGCAAACACTTTCTCTGCAGAGTCCCAAAACAGGCGTTTTCAGCCCATTACCGGCATATGGAAGAAACAGCAGTAAGCACAGGGAAATATCTGCTTCTAAATCCAAAACGTAGCTATCTAACAGAACGGTTGTCAATGTGAGCACTCAACTTCCAGAGTTAAACCCGTGTGTGGATTCAGCAGTCTGCAAACACTTTCTGTGCAGAGTCCCAAAACAGGCGTTTTCAGCCCATTACCGGCATATGGAAGAAACAGCAGTAAGCACAGGGAAATATCTGCTTCTTAATCCAAAATGCAGCTATCTAACAGAACCGCTGTCAATGTGTGCACTGAACTTCCAGAGTTAAACCCGTGTGTGGATTCAGCAGTCTGCAAACACTTTCTCTGCAGAGTCCCAAAACAGGCATTTTCAGCCCATTACCGGCATATGGAAGTAACAGCAGTAAGCACAGGGAAATATCTGCTTCTAAATCCAAAACGCAGCTATCTAACAGAACGGTTGTCAATGTGTGCACTCAACTTCCAGAGTTAAACCCGTGTGTGGATTCAGCAGTCTGCAAACACTTTCTCTGCAGAGTCCCAAAACAGGCGTTTTCAGCCCATTACCGGCATATGGAAGAAACAGCAGTAAGCCCAGGGAAATATCTGCTTCTAAATCCAAAACGCAGCTATCTAACAGAACGGCTGTCAATGTGTGCACTCAACTTCCAGAGTTAAAGCCATGTGTGGATTCAGCAGTCTGCAAACACTTTCTCTGCAGAGTCCCAAAACAGGCGTTTTCAGCCCATTACCGGCATATGGAAGAAACAGCAGTAAGCACAGGGAAATATCTGCTTCTAAATCCAAAACGCAGCTATCTAACAGAACGGTTGTCAATGTGTGCACTCAACTTCCAGAGTTAAACCCGTGTGTGGATTCAGCAGTCTGCAAACACTTTCTCTGCAGAGTCCCAAAACAGGCGTTTTCAGCCCATTACCGGCATATGGAAGAAACAGCAGTAAGCACAGGGAAATATCTGCTTCTAAATCCAAAACGCAGCTATCTAACAGAACGGTTGTCAATGTGTGCACTCAACTTCCAGAGTTAAACCCGTGTGTGGATTCAGGAGTCTGCAAACACTTTCTCTGCAGAGTCCCAAAACAGGCGTTTTCAGCCCATTACCGGCATATGGAAGAAACAGCAGTAAGACCAGGGAAATATCTGCTTCTAAATCCAAAACGCAGCTATCTAACAGAACGGTTGTCAATGTGTGCACTCAACTTCCAGAGTTAAACCCGTGTGTGGATTCAGCAGTCTGCAAACACTTTCTCTGCAGAGTCCCAAAACAGGCGTTTTCAGCCCATTACCGGCATATGGAAGAAACAGCAGTAAGCCCAGGGAAATATCTGCTTCTAAATCCAAAACGCAGCTCTCTAACAGAACGTTTGTCATTGTGTGCACTCAACTTCCAGAGTTAAACCCGTGTGTGGATTCAGCAGTCTGCAAACACTTTCTCTGCAGAGTCCCAAAACAGGCATTTTCAGCCCATTACCGGCATATGGAAGAAACAGCAGTAAGCACTGGGAAATACCTGCTTCTAAATCCAAAATGCAGCTATCTAACAGAACGGTTGTCAATGTGTGCACTCAACTTCCAGAGTTAAACCCGTGTGTGGATTCAGCAGTCTGCAAACACTTTCTCTGCAGAGTCCCAAAACAGGCGTTTTCAGCCCATTACCGGCATAAGGAAGAAACAGGAGTAAGCACAGGGAAATATCTGCTTCTAAAACCAAAACGCAGCTATCTAACAGAACGGTTGTCAATGTGTGCACTCAACTTCCAGAGTTAAACCCGTGTGTGGATTCAGCAGTCTGCAAACATCTTCTCTGCCGAGTCCCAAACCAGGCGTTTTCAGCCCATTACCGGCATATGGAAGAAACAGCAGTAAGCACAGGGAAATATCTGCTTCTAAATCCAAAACGCAGCTATCTAACAGAACGGTTGTCAATGTGTGCACTCAACTTCCAGAGTTAAACCCGTGTGTGGATTCAGCAGTCTGCAAACACTTTCTCTGCAGAGACCCAAAACAGGCGTTTTCAGCCCATTACCGGCATATGGAAGAAACAGCAGTAAGCCCAGGGAAATATCTGCTTCTAAATCCAAAACGCAGCTATCTAACAGAACGGTTGTCAATGTGTGCACTCAACTTCCAGAGTTAAACCCGTGTGTGGATTCAGCAGTCTGCAAACCCTTTCTCTGCAGAGTCCCAAAACAGGCGTTTTCAGCCCATTACCGGCATATGGAAGAAACAGCAGTAAGCACAGGGAAATATCTGCTTCTAAATCCAAAACGCAGCTATCTAACAGAATGGTTGTCAATGTGTGCACTCAACTTCCAGCGTTAAACCCGTGTGTGGATTCAGCAGTCTGCAAACACTTTCTCTGCAGAGTCCCAAAACAGGCGTTTTCAGCCCATTACCGGCATATGGAAGAAACAGCAGTAAGCCCAGGGAAATATCTGCTTCTAAATCCAAAACGCAGCTATCTAACAGAACGGCTGTCAATGTGTGCACTCAACTTCCAGAGTTAAACCCGTGTGTGGATTCAGCAGTCTGCAAACACTTTCTCTGCAGAGTCCCAAAACAGGCGTTTTCAGCCCATTACCGGCATATGGAAGAAACAGCAGTAAGCACAGGGAAATATCTGCTTCTAAATCCAAAACGCAGCTATCTAACAGAACGGTTGTCAATGTGTGCACTCAACTTCCAGAGTTAAACCCGTGTGTGGATTCAGCAGTCTGCAAACACTTTCTCTGCAGAGTCCCAAAACAGGCGTTTTCAGCCCATTACTGGCCTATGGAAGAAACAGCAGTAAGCACAGGGAAATATCTGCTTCTAAATCCAAAACGCAGCTATCTAACAGAACGGCTGTCAATGTGTGCACTGAACTTCCAGAGTTAAACCCGTGTGTGGATTCAGCAGTCTGCAAACACTTTCTCTGCAGAGTCCCAAAAGGCGTTTTCAGCCCATTACCGGCATATGGAAGAAACAGCAGTAAGCACAGGGAAATATCTGCTTCTAAATCCAAAACGCAGCTATCTAACAGAACGGTTGTCAATGTGTGCACTCAACTTCCAGAGTTAAACCCGTGTGTGGATTCAGCAGTCTGCAAACACTTTCTCTGCAGAGTCCCAAAACAGGCGTTTTCAGCCCATTACCGGCATATGGAAGAAACAGCAGTAAGCACAGGGAAATATCTGCTTCTAAATCCAAAACGCAGCTATCTAACAGAACGGTTGTCAATGTGTGCACTCAACTTCCAGAGTTAAACCCGTGTGTGGATTCAGCAGTCTGCAAACCCTTTCTCTGCAGAGTCCCAAAACAGGCGTTTTCAGCCCATTACCGGCATATGGAAGAAACAGCAGTAAGCACAGGGAAATATCTGCTTCTAAATCCAAAAAGCAGCTATCTAACAGAACGGTTGTCAATGTGTGCACTCAACTTCCAGAGTTAAACCCGTGTGTGGATTCAGCAGTCTGCAAACACTTTCTCTGCAGAGTCCCAAAACAGGCGTTTTCAGCCCATTACCGGCATATGGAAGAAACAGCAGTAAGCACAGGGAAATATCTGCTTCTAAATCCAAAACGTAGCTATCTAACAGAACGGTTGTCAATGTGAGCACTCAACTTCCAGAGTTAAACCCGTGTGTGGATTCAGCAGTCTGCAAACACTTTCTCTGCAGAGTCCCAAAACAGGCGTTTTCAGCCCATTACCGGCATATGGAAGAAACAGCAGTAAGCACAGGGAAATATCTGCTTCTTAATCCAAAATGCAGCTATCTAACAGAACCGCTGTCAATGTGTGCACTGAACTTCCAGAGTTAAACCCGTGTGTGGATTCAGCAGTCTGCAAACACTTTCTCTGCAGAGTCCCAAAACAGGCATTTTCAGCCCATTACCGGCATATGGAAGTAACAGCAGTAAGCACAGGGAAATATCTGCTTCTAAATCCAAAACGCAGCTATCTAACAGAACGGTTGTCAATGTGTGCACTCAACTTCCAGAGTTAAACCCGTGTGTGGATTCAGCAGTCTGCAAACACTTTCTCTGCAGAGTCCCAAAACAGGCGTTTTCAGCCCATTACCGGCATATGGAAGAAACAGCAGTAAGCCCAGAGAAATATCTGCTTCTAAATCCAAAACGCAGCTATCTAACAGAACGGCTGTCAATGTGTGCACTCAACTTCCAGAGTTAAACCCATGTGTGGATTCAGCAGTCTGCAAACACTTTCTCTGCAGAGTCCCAAAACAGGCGTTTTCAGCCCATTACCGGCATATGGAAGAAACAGCAGTAAGCACAGGGAAATATCTGCTTCTAAATCCAAAACGCAGCTATCTAACAGAACGGTTGTCAATGTGTGCACTCAACTTCCAGAGTTAAACCCGTGTGTGGATTCAGCAGTCTGCAAACACTTTCTCTGCAGAGTCCCAAAACAGGCGTTTTCAGCCCGTTACTGGCCTATGGAAGAAACAGCAGTAAGCACAGGGAAATATCTGCTTCTAAATCCAAAACGCAGCTATCTAACAGAACGGCTGTCAATGTGTGCACTGAACTTCCAGAGTTAAACCCGTGTGTGGATTCAGCAGTCTGCAAACACTTTCTCTGCAGAGTCCCAAAAGGCGTTTTCAGCCCATTACCGGCATATGGAAGAAACAGCAGTAAGCACAGGGAAATATCTGCTTCTAAATCCAAAACGCAGCTATCTAACAGAACGGTTGTCAATGTGTGCACTCAACTTCCAGAGTTAAACCCGTGTGTGGATTCAGCAGTCTGCAAACACTTTCTCTGCAGAGTCCCAAAACAGGCGTTTTCAGCCCATTACCGGCATATGGAAGAAACAGCAGTAAGCACAGGGAAATATCTGCTTCTAAATCCAAAACGCAGCTATCTAACAGAACGGTTGTCAATGTGTGCACTCAACTTCCAGAGTTAAACCCGTGTGTGGATTCAGCAGTCTGCAAACACTTTCTCTGCAGAGTCCCAAAACAGGCGTTTTCAGCCCATTACCGGCATATGGAAGAAACAGCAGTAAGCACAGGGAAATATCTGCTTCTAAATCCAAAACGCAGCTATCTAACAGAACGGTTGTCAATGTGTGCACTCAACTTCCAGAGTTAAACCCGTGTGTGGATTCAGCAGTCTGCAAACACTTTCTCTGCAGAGTCCCAAAACAGGCGTTTTCAGCCCATTACCGGCATATGGAAGAAACAGCAGTAAGCACAGGGAAATATCTGCTTCTAAATCCAAAACGTAGCTATCTAACAGAACGGTTGTCAATGTGTGCACTCAACTTCCAGAGTTAAACCCGTGTGTGGATTCAGCAGTCTGCAAACATCTTCTCTGCAGAGTCCCAAACCAGGCGTTTTCAGCCCATTACCGGCATATGGAAGAAACAGCAGTAAGCACAGGGAAATATCTGCTTCTAAATCCAAAACGCAGCTATCTAACAGAACGGTTGTCAATGTGTGCACTCAACTTCCAGAGTTAAACCCGTGTGTGGATTCAGCAGTCTGCAAACACTTTCTCTGCAGAGACCCAAAACAGGCGTTTTCAGCCCATTACCGGCATATGGAAGAAACAGCAGTAAGCACAGGGAAATATCTGCTTCTAAATCCAAAACGCAGCTATCTAACAGAACGGTTGTCAATGTGTGCACTCAACTTCCAGAGTTAAACCCGTGTGTGGATTCAGCAGTCTGCAAACACTTTCTCTGCAGAGTCCCAAAACAGGCGTTTTCAGCCCATTACCGGCATATGGAAGAAACAGCAGTAAGCACAGGGAAATATCTGCTTCTAAATCCAAAACGCAGCTATCTAACAGAACGGTTGTCAATGTGTGCACTCAACTTCCAGAGTTAAACCCGTGTGTGGATTCAGCAGTCTGCAAACACTTTCTCTGCAGAGTCCCAAAACAGGCGTTTTCAGCCCATTACCGGCATATGGAAGAAACAGCAGTAAGCACAGGGAAATATCTGCTTCTAAATCCAAAACGTAGCTATCTAACAGAACGGTTGTCAATGTGTGCACTCAACTTCCAGAGTTAAACCCGTGTGTGGATTCAGCAGTCTGCAAACATCTTCTCTGCAGAGTCCCAAACCAGGCGTTTTCAGCCCATTACCGGCATATGGAAGAAACAGCAGTAAGCACAGGGAAATATCTGCTTCTAAATCCAAAACGCAGCTATCTAACAGAACGGTTGTCAATGTGTGCACTCAACTTCCAGAGTTAAACCCGTGTGTGGATTCAGCAGTCTGCAAACACTTTCTCTGCAGAGACCCAAAACAGGCGTTTTCAGCCCATTACCGGCATATGGAAGAAACAGCAGTAAGCCCAGGGAAATATCTGCTTCTAAATCCAAAAGGCAGCTATCTAACAGAACGGTTGTCAATGTGTGCACTCAACTTCCAGAGTTAAACCCGTGTGTGGATTCAGCAGTCTGCAAACACTTTCTCTGCAGAGTCCCAAAACAGGCGTTTTCTGCCCATTACCGGCATATGGAAGAAACATCAGTAAGCACAGGGAAATATCTGCTTCTAAATCGAAAACGCAGCTATCTAACAGAACGGTTGTCAATGTGTGCACTCAACTTCCAGAGTTAAACCCGTGTGTGGATTCAGCAGTCTGCAAACACTTTCTCTGCAGAGTCCCAAAACAGGCGTTTTCAGCCCATTACCGGCATATGGAAGAAACAGCAGTAACCACAGGGAAATATCTGCTTCTAAATCCAAAACGCAGCTATCTAACAGAACGGTTGTCAATGTGTGCACTCAACTTCCAGAGTTAAACCCGTGTGTGGATTCAGCAGTCTGCAGAGACTTTCTCTGCAGAGTCCCAAAACAGGCGTTTTCAGCCCATTACCGGCATATGGAAGAAACAGCAGTAAGCACAGGGAAATATCTGCTTCTAAATCCAAAACGCAGCTATCTAACAGAACGGTTGTCAATGTGTGCACTCAACTTCCAGAGTTAAACCCGTGTGTGGATTCAGCAGTCTGCAAACACTTTCTCTGCAGAGTCCCAAACCAGGCGTTTTCAGCCCATTACCGGCCTATGGAAGAAACAGCAGTAAGCACAAGGAAATATCTGCTTCTAAATCCAAAACGGAGCTATCTAACAGAACGGTTGTCAATGTGTGCACTCAACTTCCAGAGTTAAACCCGTGTGTGGATTCAGCAGTCTGCAAACACTTTCTCTGCAGAGTCCCAAAACAGGCGTTTTCAGCCCATTACCGGCATATGGAAGAAACAGCAGTAAGCACAGGGAAATATCTGCTTCTAAATCCAAAACGCAGCTATCTAACAGAACGGTTGTCAATGTGTGCACTCAACTTCCAGAGTTAAACCCCTGTGTGGATTCAGGAGTCTGCAAACACTTTCTCTGCAGAGTCCCAAAACAGGCGTTTTCAGCCCATTACCGGCATATGGAAGAAACAGCAGTAAGCACAGGGAAATATCTGCTTCTAAATCCAAAACGCAGCTATCTAACAGAACGGTTGTCAATGTGTGCACTCAACTTCCAGACTTAAACCCGTGTGTGGATTCAGCAGTCTGCAAACCCTTTCTCTACAGAGTCCCAAAACAGGCGTTTTCAGCCCATTACCGGCATATGGAAGAAACAGCAGTAAGCCCAGGGAAATATCTGCTTCTAAATCCAAAACGCAGCTATCTAACAGAATGGTTGTCAATGTGTGCACTCAACTTCCAGAGTTAAACCCGTGTGTGGATTCAGCAGTCTGCAAACACTTTCTCTGCAGAGTCCCAAAACAGGCGTTTTCAGCCCATTACCGGCATATGGAAGAAACAGCAGTAAGCACAGGGAAATATCTGCTTCTAAATCCAAAACGCAGCTATCTAACAGAACGGTTGTCAATGTGTGCACTCAACTTCCAGAGTTAAACCCGTGTGTGGATTCAGCAGTCTGCAAACATCTTCTCTGCAGAGTCCCAAAACAGGCGTTTTCAGCCCATTACCGGCATATGGAAGAAACAGCAGTAAGCACAGGGAAATATCTGCTTCTTAATCCAAAATGCAGCTATCTAACAGAACGGCTGTCAATGTGTGCACTGAACTTCCAGAGTTAAACCCGTGTGTGGATTCAGCAGTCTGCAAACACTTTCTCTCCAGAGTCCCAAAAGGCGTTTTCAGCCCATTACCGGCATATGGAAAAAACAGCAGTAAGCACAGGGAAATATCTGCTTCTAAATCCAAAACGCAGCTATCTAACACAACGGTTGTCAATGTGTGCACTCAACTTCCAGAGTTAAACCCGTGTGTGGATTCAGCAGTCTGCAAACACTTTCTCTGCAGAGTCCCAAAACAGGCGTTTTCAGCCCATTACCGGCATATGGAAGAAACAGCAGTAAGCACAGGGAAATATCTGCTTCTAAATCCAAAACGCAGCTATCTAACAGAACGGTTGTCAATGTGTGCACTCAACTTCCAGAGTTAAACCCGTGTGTGGATTCAGCAGTCTGCAAATACTTTCTCTGCAGAGTCCCAAAACAGGCGTTTTCAGCCCATTACCGGCATATGGAAGAAACAGCAGTAAGCACAGGGAAATATCTGCTTCTAAATCCAAAACGCAGCTATCTAACAGAACGGTTGTCAATGTGTGCACTCAACTTCCAGAGTTAAACCCGTGTGTGGATTCAGCAGTCTGCAAACACTTTCTCTGCAGAGTCCCAAAACAGGCGTTTTCAGCCCATTACCGGCATATGGAAGAAACAGCAGTAAGCACAGGGAAATATCTGCTTCTAAATCCAAAACGTAGCTTTCTAACAGAACGGTTGTCAATGTGTGCACTCAACTTCCAGAGTTAAACCCGTGTGTGGATTCAGCAGTCTGCAAACATCTTCTCTGCAGAGTCCCAAACCAGGCGTTTTCAGCCCATTACCGGCATATGGAAGAAACAGCAGTAAGCACAGGGAAATATCTGCTTCTAAATCCAAAACGCAGCTATCTAACAGAACGGTTGTCAATGTGTGCACTCAACTTCCAGAGTTAAACCCGTGTGTGGATTCAGCAGTCTGCAAACACTTTCTCTGCAGAGACCCAAAACAGGCGTTTTCAGCCCATTACCGGCATATGGAAGAAACAGCAGTAAGCCCAGGGAAATATCTGCTTCTAAATCCAAAACGCAGCTATCTAACAGAACGGTTGTCAATGTGTGCACTCAACTTCCAGAGTTAAACCCGTGTGTGGATTCAGCAGTCTGCAAACACTTTCTCTGCAGAGTCCCAAAACAGGCGTTTTCTGCCCATTACCGGCATATGGAAGAAACATCAGTAAGCACAGGGAAATATCTGCTTCTAAATCGAAAACGCAGCTATCTAACAGAACGGTTGTCAATGTGTGCACTCAACTTCCAGAGTTAAACCCGTGCGTGGATTCAGCAGTCTGCAAACACTTTCTCTGCAGAGTCCCAAAACAGGCGTTTTCAGCCCATTACCGGCATATGGAAGAAACAGCAATAAGCACAGGGAAATATCTGCTTCTAAATCCAAAACGCAGCTATCTAACAGAACGGTTGTCAATGTGTGCACTCAACTTCCAGAGTTAAACCCGTGTGTGGATTCAGCAGTCTGCAAACACTTTCTCTGCAGAGTCCCAAAACAGGCGTTTTCAGCCCATTACCGGCATATGGAAGAAACAGCAGTAAGCACAGGGAAATATCTGCTTCTAAATCCAAAACGCAGCTATCTAACAGAACGGTTGTCAATGTGTGCACTCAACTTCCAGAGTTAAACCCGTGTGTGGATTCAGCAGTCTGCAAACACTTTCTCTGCAGAGTCCCAAACCAGGCGTTTTCAGCCCATTACCGGCCTATGGAAGAAACAGCAGTAAGCACAAGGAAATATCTGCTTCTAAATCCAAAACGGAGCTATGTAACAGAACGGTTGTCAATGTGTGCACTCAACTTCCAGAGTTAAACCCGTGTGTGGATTCAGCAGTCTGCAAACACTTTCTCTGCAGAGTCCCAAAACAGGCGTTTTCAGCCCATTACCGGCATATGGAAGAAACAGCAGTAAGCACAGGGAAATATCTGCTTCTAAATCCAAAACGCAGTTATCTAACAGAACGGTTGTCAATGTGTGCACTCAACTTCCAGAGTTAAACCCGTGTGTGGATTCAGCAGTCTGCAAACACTTTCTCTGCAGAGTCCCAAAACAGGCGTTTTCAGCCCATTACCGGCATATGGAAGAAACAGCAGTAAGCACAGGGAAATATCTGCTTCTAAATCAAAAACGCAGCTATCTAACAGAACGGTTGTCAATGTGTGCACTCAACTTCCAGAGTTAAACCAGTGTGTGGATTCAGCAGTCTGCAAACATCTTCTCTGCAGAGTCCCAAAACAGGCGTTTTCAGCCCATTACCGGCATATGGAAGAAACAGCAGTAAGCACAGGGAAATATCTGCTTCTAAATCCAAAACGCAACTATCTAACACAACGGTTGTCAATGTGTGCACTCAATGTCCAGAGTTAAACCCGTGTGTGGATTCAACAGTCTGCAAACACTTTCTCTGCAGAGTCCCAAACCAGGCGTTTTCAGCCCATTACCGGCATATGGAAGAAACAGCAGTAAGCACAGGGAAATATCTGCTTCTAAATCCAAAACGCAGCTATCTAACAGAACGGTTGTCAATGTGTGCACTCAACTTCCAGAGTTAAACCCGTGTGTGGATTCAGCAGTCTGCAAACATCTTCTCTGCAGAGTCCCAAAACAGGCGTTTTCAGCCCATTACCGGCATATGGAAGAAACAGCAGTAAGCACAGGGAAATATCTGCTTCTAAATCCAAAACGCAGCTATCTAACAGAACGGTTGTCAATGTGTGCACTCAACTTCCAGAGTTAAACCCGTGTGTGGATTCAGCAGTCTGCAAACACTTTCTCTGCAGAGTCCGAAAACAGGCGTTTTCAGCCCATTACCGGCATATGGAAGAAACAGCAGTAAGCACAGGGAAATATCTGCTTCTAAATCCAAAACGCAGCTATCTAACAGAACGGTTGTCAATGTGTGCACTCAACTTCCAGAGTTAAACCCGTGTGTGGATTCAGCAGTCTGCAAACACTTTCTCTGCAGAGTCCCAAACCAGGCGTTTTCAGCCCATTACCGGCATATGGAAGAAACAGCAGTAAGCACAGGGAAATATCTGCTTCTAAATCCAAAACGCAGCTATCTAACAGAACGGTTGTCAATGTGTGCACTCAACTTCCAGAGTTAAACCCGTGTGTGGATTCAGCAGTCTGCAAACACTTTCTCTGCAGAGTCCCAAAACAGGCGTTTTCAGCCCATTACCGGCATAAGGAAGAAACAGCAGTAAGCACAGGGAAATATCTGCTTCTAAATCCAAAACGCAGCTATCTAACAGAACGGTTGTCAATGTGTGCACTCAACTTCAAGAGTTAAATCCGTGTGTGGATTCAGCAGTCTGCAAACACTTTCTCTGCAGAGTCCCAAAACAGGCGTTTTCTGCCCATTACCGGCATATGGAAGAAACAGCAGTAAGCACAGGGAAATATCTGCTTCTAAATCCAAAACGCAGCTTTCTAACAGAACGGTTGTCAATGTGTGCACTCAACTTCCAGAGTTAAACTCGTATGTGGATTCAGCAGTCTGCAAACACTTTCTCTGCAGAGTCCCAAAACAGGCGTTTTCAGCCCATTACCGGCATATGGAAGAAACAGCAGTAAGCACAGGGAAATATCTGCTTCTAAATCCAAAACGCAGCTATCTAACAGAACGGTTGTCAATGTGTGCACTGAACTTCCAGAGTTAAACCCGTGTGTGGATTCAGCAGTCTGCAAACACTTTCTCTGCAGAGTCCCAAAACATGCGTTTTCAGCCCATTACCGGCATATGGAAGAAACAGCAGTAAGCACAGGGAAATATCTGCTTCTAAATCCAAAACGCAGCTATCTAACAGAACGGTTGTCAATGTGTGCACTCAATGTCCAGAGTTAAACCCGTTTGTGGATTCAGCAGTCTGCAAACACTTTCTCTGCAGAGTCCCAAACCAGGCGTTTTCAGCCCATTACCGGCATATGGAAGAAACAGCAGTAAGCACAGGGAAATATCTGCTTCTAAATCCAAAACGCAGCTATCTAACAGAACGGTTGTCAATGTGTGCACTCAACTTCCAGAGTTAATCCCGTGTGTGGATTCAGCAGTCTGCAAACATCTTCTCTGCAGAGTCCCAAAACAGGCGTTTTCAGCCCATTACCGGCATATGGAAGAAACAGCAGTAAGCACAGGGAAATATCTGCTTCTAAATCCAAAACGCAGCTATCTAACAGAACGGTTGTCAATGTGTGCACTCAATTTCCAGAGAAAAACCCGTGTGTGGATTCAGCAGTCTGCAAACATCTTCTCTGCAGAGTCCCAAAACAGGCGTTTTCAGCCCATTACCGGCATATGGAAGAAACAGCAGTAAGCACAGGGAAATATCTGCTTCTAAATCCAAAACGCAGCTATCTAACAGAACGGTTGTCAATGTGTGCACTCAACTTCCAGAGTTAAACCCGTGTGTGGATTCAGCAGTCTGCAAACACTTTCTCTGCAGAGTCCCAAAACAGGCGTTTTCAGCCCATTACCGGCATATGGAAGAAACAGCAGTAAGCACAGGGAAATATCTGCTTCTAAATCCAAAACGCAGCTATCTAACAGAACGGTTGTCAATGTGTGCACTCAACTTCCAGAGTTAAACCCGTGTGTGGATTCAGCAGTCAGCAACATCTTCTCTGCAGAGTCCCAAAACAGGCGTTTTCAGCCCATTACCGGCATATGGAAGAAACAGCAGTAAGCACAGGGAAATATCTGCTTCTAAATCCAAAACGCAGCTATCTAACAGAACGGTTGTCAATGTGTGCACTCAACTTCCAGAGTTAAACCCGTGTGTGGATTCAGCAGTCTGCAAACACTTTCTCTGCAGAGTCCCAAAACAGGCGTTTTCAGCCCATTACCGGCATATGGAAGAAACAGCAGTAAGCACAGGGAAATATCTGCTTCTAAATCCAAAACGCAGCTATCTAACAGAACGGTTGTCAATGTGTGCACTCAACTTCCAGAGTTAAACCCGTGTGTGGATTCAGCAGTCTGCAAACACTTTCTCTGCAGAGTCCCAAAACAGGCGTTTTCAGCCCATTACCGGCATATGGAAGAAACAGCAGTCAGCACAGGGAAATATCTGCTTCTAAATCCAAAACGCAGCTATCTAACAGAACGGTTGTCAATGTGTGCACTCAACTTCCAGAGTTAAACCCGTGTGTGGATTCAGCAGTCTGCAAACACTTTCTCTGCAGAGTCCCAAAACAGGCGTTTTCAGCCCATTACCGGCATATGGAAGAAACAGCAGTCAGCACAGGGAAATATCTGCTTCTAAATCCAAAACGCAGCTATCTAACAGAACGGTTGTCAATGTGTGCACTCAACTTCCAGAGTTAAACCCGTGTGTGGATTCAGCAGTCTGCAAACACTTTCTCTGCAGAGTCCCAAAACAGGCGTTTTCAGCCCATTACCGGCATATGGAAGAAACAGCAGTAAGCACAGGGAAATATCTGCTTCTAAATCCAAAACGCAGCTATCTAACAGAACGGTTGTCAATGTGTGCACTCAACTTCCAGAGTTAAACCCGTGTGTGGATTCAGCAGTCTGCAAACACTTTCTCTGCAGAGTCCCAAAACAGGCGTTTTCAGCCCATTACCGGCGTATGGAAGAAACAGCAGTAAGCACAGGGAAATATCTGCTTCTAAATCCAAAACGCAGCTATCTAACAGAACGGTTGTCAATGTGTGCACTCAACTTCCAGAGTTAAACCCGTGTGTGGATTCAGCAGTCTGCAAACACTTTCTCTGCAGAGTCCCAAAACAGGCGTTTTCAGCCCATTACCGGCATATGGAAGAAACAGCAGTCAGCACAGGGAAATATCTGCTTCTAAATCCAAAACACAGCTATCTAACAGAACGGTTGTCAATGTGTGCACTCAACTTCCAGAGTTAAACCCGTGTGTGGATTCAGCAGTCTGCAAACACTTTCTCTGCAGAGTCCCAAAACAGGCGTTTTCAGCCCATTACCGGCATATGGAAGAAACAGCAGTAAGCACAGGGAAATATCTGCTTCTAAATCCAAAACGCAGCTATCTAACAGAACGGTTGTCAATGTGTGCACTCAACTTCCAGAGTTAAACCCGTGTGTGGATTCAGCAGTCTGCAAACACTTTCTCTGCAGAGTCCCAAAACAGGCGTTTTCAGCCCATTACCAGCATATGGAAGAAACAGCAGTAAGCACAGGGAAATATCTGCTTCTAAATCCAAAACGCAGCTATCTAACAGAACGGTTGTCAATGTGTGCACTCAACTTCCAGAGTTAAACCCGTGTGTGGATTCAGCAGTCTGCAAACACTTTCTCTGCAGAGTCCCAAAACAGGCGTTTTCAGCCCATTACCGGCATATGGAAGAAACAGCAGTAAGCACAGGGAAATATCTGCTTCTAAATCCAAAACGCAGCTATCTAACAGAACGGTTGTCAATGTGTGCACTCAACTTCGAGAGTTAAACCCGTGTGTGGATTCAGCAGTCTGCAAACACTTTCTCTGCAGAGACCCAAAACAGGCGTTTTCAGCCCATTACCGGCATATGGAAGAAACAGCAGTAAGCACAGGGAAATATCTGCTTCTAAATCCAAAACGCAGCTATCTAACAGAACGGTTGTCAATGTGTGCACTCAACTTCCAGAGTTAAACCCGTGTGTGGATTCAGCAGTCTGCAAACACTTTCTCTGCAGAGTCCCAAAACAGGCGTTTTCAGCCCATTACCGGCATATGGAAGAAACAGCAGTAAGCACAGGGAAATATCTGCTTCTAAATCCAAAACGCAGCTATCTAACAGAACGGTTGTCAATGTGTGCACTCAACTTCCAGAGTTAAACCCGTGTGTGGATTCAGCAGTCTGCAAACACTTTCTCTGCAGAGTCCCAAAACAGGCGTTTTCAGCCCATTACCGGCATATGGAAGAAACAGCAGTCAGCACAGGGAAATATCTGCTTCTAAATCCAAAACGCAGCTATCTAACAGAACGGTTGTCAATGTGTGCACTCAACTTCCAGAGTTAAACCCGTGTGTGGATTCAGCAGTCTGCAAACACTTTCTCTGCAGAGTCCCAAAACAGGCGTTTTCAGCCCATTACCGGCATATGGAAGAAACAGCAGTAAGCACAGGGAAATATCTGCTTCTAAATCCAAAACGCAGCTATCTAACAGAACGGTTGTCAATGTGTGCACTCAACTTCCAGAGTTAAACCCGTGTGTGGATTCAGCAGTCTGCAAACACTTTCTCTGCAGAGTCCCAAAACAGGCGTTTTCAGCCCATTACCAGCATATGGAAGAAACAGCAGTAAGCACAGGGAAATATCTGCTTCTAAATCCAAAACGCAGCTATCTAACAGAACGGTTGTCAATGTGTGCACTCAACTTCCAGAGTTAAACCCGTGTGTGGATTCAGCAGTCTGCAAACACTTTCTCTGCAGAGTCCCAAAACAGGCGTTTTCAGCCCATTACCGGCATATGGAAGAAACAGCAGTAAGCACAGGGAAATATCTGCTTCTAAATCCAAAACGCAGCTATCTAACAGAACGGTTGTCAATGTGTGCACTCAACTTCCAGAGTTAAACCCGTGTGTGGATTCAGCAGTCTGCAAACACTTTCTCTGCAGAGTCCCAAAACAGGCGTTTTCAGCCCATTACCAGCATATGGAAGAAACAGCAGTAAGCACAGGGAAATATCTGCTTCTAAATCCAAAACGCAGCTATCTAACAGAACGGTTGTCAATGTGTGCACTCAACTTCCAGAGTTAAACCCGTGTGTGGATTCAGCAGTCTGCAAACACTTTCTCTGCAGAGTCCCAAAACAGGCGTTTTCAGCCCATTACCGGCATATGGAAGAAACAGCAGTAAGCACAGGGAAATATCTGCTTCTAAATCCAAAACGCAGCTATCTAACAGAACGGTTGTCAATGTGTGCACTCAACTTCGAGAGTTAAACCCGTGTGTGGATTCAGCAGTCTGCAAACACTTTCTCTGCAGAGACCCAAAACAGGCGTTTTCAGCCCATTACCGGCATATGGAAGAAACAGCAGTAAGCACAGGGAAATATCTGCTTCTAAATCCAAAACGCAGCTATCTAACAGAACGGTTGTCAATGTGTGCACTCAACTTCCAGAGTTAAACCCGTGTGTGGATTCAGCAGTCTGCAAACACTTTCTCTGCAGAGTCCCAAAACAGGCGTTTTCAGCCCATTACCGGCATATGGAAGAAACAGCAGTAAGCACAGGGAAATATCTGCTTCTAAATCCAAAACGCAGCTATCTAACAGAACGGTTGTCAATGTGTGCACTCAACTTCCAGAGTTAAACCCGTGTGTGGATTCAGCAGTCTGCAAACACTTTCTCTGCAGAGTCCCAAAACAGGCGTTTTCAGCCCATTACCGGCATATGGAAGAAACAGCAGTCAGCACAGGGAAATATCTGCTTCTAAATCCAAAACGCAGCTATCTAACAGAACGGTTGTCAATGTGTGCACTCAACTTCCAGAGTTAAACCCGTGTGTGGATTCAGCAGTCTGCAAACACTTTCTCTGCAGAGTCCCAAAACAGGCGTTTTCAGCCCATTACCGGCATATGGAAGAAACAGCAGTAAGCACAGGGAAATATCTGCTTCTAAATCCAAAACGCAGCTATCTAACAGAACGGTTGTCAATGTGTGCACTCAACTTCCAGAGTTAAACCCGTGTGTGGATTCAGCAGTCTGCAAACACTTTCTCTGCAGAGTCCCAAAACAGGCGTTTTCAGCCCATTACCGGCATATGGAAGAAACAGCAGTCAGCACAGGGAAATATCTGCTTCTAAATCCAAAACGCAGCTATCTAACAGAACGGTTGTCAATGTGTGCACTCAACTTCCAGAGTTAAACCCGTGTGTGGATTCAGCAGTCTGCAAACACTTTCTCTGCAGAGTCCCAAAACAGGCGTTTTCAGCCCATTACCGGCATATGGAAGAAACAGCAGTAAGCACAGGGAAATATCTGCTTCTAAATCCAAAACGCAGCTATCTAACAGAACGGTTGTCAATGTGTGCACTCAACTTCCAGAGTTAAACCCGTGTGTGGATTCAGCAGTCTGCAAACACTTTCTCTGCAGAGTCCCAAAACAGGCGTTTTCAGCCCATTACCAGCATATGGAAGAAACAGCAGTAAGCACAGGGAAATATCTGCTTCTAAATCCAAAACGCAGCTATCTAACAGAACGGTTGTCAATGTGTGCACTCAACTTCCAGAGTTAAACCCGTGTGTGGATTCAGCAGTCTGCAAACACTTTCTCTGCAGAGTCCCAAAACAGGCGTTTTCAGCCCATTACCGGCATATGGAAGAAACAGCAGTAAGCACAGGGAAATATCTGCTTCTAAATCCAAAACGCAGCTATCTAACAGAACGGTTGTCAATGTGTGCACTCAACTTCGAGAGTTAAACCCGTGTGTGGATTCAGCAGTCTGCAAACACTTTCTCTGCAGAGACCCAAAACAGGCGTTTTCAGCCCATTACCGGCATATGGAAGAAACAGCAGTAAGCACAGGGAAATATCTGCTTCTAAATCCAAAACGCAGCTATCTAACAGAACGGTTGTCAATGTGTGCACTCAACTTCCAGAGTTAAACCCGTGTGTGGATTCAGCAGTCTGCAAACACTTTCTCTGCAGAGTCCCAAAACAGGCGTTTTCAGCCCATTACCGGCATATGGAAGAAACAGCAGTAAGCACAGGGAAATATCTGCTTCTAAATCCAAAACGCAGCTATCTAACAGAACGGTTGTCAATGTGTGCACTCAACTTCCAGAGTTAAACCCGTGTGTGGATTCGGCAGTCTGCAAACACTTTCTCTGCAGAGTCCGAAAACAGGCGTTTTCAGCCCATTACCGGCATATGGAAGAAACAGCAGTAAGCACAGGGAAATATCTGCTTCTAAATCCAAAACGCAGCTATCTAACAGAACGGTTGTCAATGTGTGCACTCAACTTCCAGAGTTAAACCCGTGTGTGGATTCGGCAGTCTGCAAACACTTTCTCTGCAGAGTCCCAAAACAGGCGTTTTCAGCCCATTACCGGCATATGGAAGAAACAGCAGTAAGCACAGGGAAATATCTGCTTCTAAATCCAAAACGCAGCTATCTTACAGAACGGTTGTCAATGTGTGCACTCAACTTCCAGAGTTAAACCAGTGTGTGGATTCAGCAGTCTGCAAACATCTTCTCTGCAGAGTCCCAAAACAGGCGTTTTCAGCCCATTACCGGCATATGGAAGAAACAGCAGTAAGCACAGGGAAATATCTGCTTCTAAATCCAAAACGCAGCTATCTAACAGAAGGGTTGTCAATGTGTGCACTCAACTTCCAGAGTTAAACCCGTGTGTGGATTCAGCAGTCTGCAAACACTTTCTCTGCAGAGTCCCCAAAACAGGCGTTTTCAGCCCATTACCGGCATATGGAAGAAACAGCAGTAAGCACAGGGAAATATCTGCTTCTAAATCCAAAACGCAGCTATCTAACAGAAGGGTTGTCAATGTGTGCACTCAACTTCCAGAGTTAAACCCGTGTGTGGATTCAGCAGTCTGCAAACACTTTCTCTGCAGAGTCCCAAAACAGGCGTTTTCAGCCCATTACCGGCATATGGAAGAAACAGCAGTAAGCACAGGGAAATATCTGCTTCTAAATCCAAAACGCAGATATCTAACAGAACGGTTGTCAATGTGTGCACTCAACTTCCAGAGTTAAACCCGTGTGTGGATTCAGCAGTCTGCAAACACTTTCTCTGCAGAGTCCCAAAACAGGCGTTTTCAGCCCATTACCGGCATATGGAAGAAACAGCAGTAAGCACAGGGAAATATGTGCTTCTAAATCCAAAACGCAGCTATCTAACAGAACGGTTGTCAATCTGTGCACTCAACTTCCAGAGTTAAACCCGTGTGTGGATTCAGCAGTCTGCAAACACTTTCTCTGCAGAGTCCCAAAACAGGCGTTTTCAGCCCATTACCGGCATATGGAAGAAACAGCAGTAAGCACAGGGAAATATGTGCTTCTAAATCCAAAACGCAGCTATCTAACAGAACGGTTGTCAATGTGTGCACTCAACTTCCAGAGTTAAACCCGTGTGTGGATTCAGCAGTCTGCAAACACTTTCTCTGCAGAGTCCCAAAACAGGCGTTTTCAGCCCATTACCGGCATATGGAAGAAACAGCAGTAAGCACAGGGAAATATCTGCTTCTAAATCCAAAACGCAGCTATCTAACAGAACGGTTGTCAATGTGTGCACTCAACTTCCAGAGTTAAACCGGTGTGTGGATTCAGCAGTCTGCAAACACTTTCTCTGCAGAGTCCCAAAACAGGCGTTTTCAGCCCATTACCGGCATATGGAAGAAACAGCAGTAAGCACAGGGAAATATCTGCTTCTAAATCCAAAACGCAGCTATCTAACAGAACGGTTGTCAATGTGTGCACTCAACTTCCAGAGTTAAAACTGTGTGTGGATTCAGCAGTCTGCAAACACTTTCTCTGCAGAGTCCCAAAACAGGCGTTT
>NW_026988961.1:0-55098 GCF_030222135.1 Aotus nancymaae
AAAACAGGCGTTTTCAGCCCATTACCAGCATATGGAAGAAACAGCAGTAAGCACAGGGAAATATCTGCTTCTAAATCCAAAACGCAGCTATCTAACAGAACGGTTGTCAATGTGTGCACTCACCTTCCAGAGTTCAACCCGTGTGTGGATTCAGCAGTCTGCAAACACTTTCTCTGCAGAGTCCCAAAACAGGTGTTTTCAGCCCATTACCGGCATATGGAAGAAACAGCAGTAAGCACAGGGAAATATCTGCTTCTAAATCCAAAACACAGCTATCTAACAGAATGGTTGTCAATGTGTGCCCGCAACTTCCAAAGTTAAACCCGTGTGTGGATTCAGCAGTCTGCAAACACTTTCTCTGCAGAGTCCCAAAACAGGCGTTTTCAGCCCATTACCGGCATAAGGAAGAAACAGCAGTAAGCACAGGGAAATATCTGCTTCTAAATCCAAAACGCAGCTATCTAACAGAACGGTTGTCAATGTGTGCACTCAACTTCCAGAGTTAACCCCGTGTGTGGATTCAGCAGTCTGCAAACACTTTCTCTGCAGAGTCCCAAAACAGTCGTTTTCAGCCCATTACCGGCATATGGAAGAAACAGCCGTAAGCACAGGGAAATATCTGCTTCTAAATCCAAAACGCAGCTATCTAACAGAACGGTTGTCAATGTGTGCACTCAACTTCCAGAGGTAAAACCGTGTGCTGATTCAGCAGTCTGCCAACACTTTCTCTGCAGAGTCCCAAAACAGGCGTTTTCAGCCCATTACCGGCATATGGAAGAAACAGCAGTAAGCACAGGGAAATATCTGCTTCTAAATCCAAAACGCAGCTATCTAACAGAACGGTTGTCAATGTGTGCACTCAACTTCCAGAGTTCAACCCATGTGTGGATTCAGCAGTCTGCAAACACTTTATCTGCAGAGTCCCAAAACAGGCATTTTCAGCCCATTACCGGCATATGGAAGAAACAGCAGTAAGCACAGGGAAATATCTGCTTCTAAATCCAAAACGCAGCTTTCTAACAGGACGGTTGTCAATGTGTGCACTCAACTTCCAGAGTTCAACCCGTGTGTGGATTCAGCAGTCTGCAAACACTTTCTCTGCAGAGTCCCAAAACAGGCGTTTTCAGCCCATTACCGGCATATGGAAGAAACAGCAGTAAGCACAGGGAAATATCTGCTTCTAAATCCAAAACGCAGCTATCTAACAGAACGGTTGTCAATGTGTGCACTCAACTTCCAGAGTTAAACCCGTGTGTGGATTCAGCAGTCTGCAAACACTTTCTCTGCAGAGTCCCAAAACAGGCGTTTTCAGCCCATTACCGGCATGTGGAAGAAACAGCAGTAAGCACAGGGAAATATCTGCTTCTAAATCCAAAACGCAGCTATCTAACAGAACGGTTGTCAAAGTGTGCACTCAACTTCCAGAGTTCCACCCGTGGGTGGATTCAGCAGTCTGCAAACACTTTCTCTGCAGAGTCCCAAAAAAGGCATTTTCAGCCCATTACCGGCATATGGAAGAAACAGCAGTAAGCACAGGGAAATATCTGCTTCTAAATCCAAAACGCAGCTATCTAACAGAACGGTTGTCAATGTGTGCACTCAACTTCCAGAGTTAAACCCGTGTGTGGATTCAGCAGTCTGCAAACACTTTCTCTGCAGAGTCCCAAAACAGGCGTTTTCAGCCCATTACCGGCATATGGAAGAAACAGCTGTAATCACAGGGAAATATCTGCTTCTAAATCCAAAACGCAGCTATCTAACAGAACGGTTGTCAATGTGTGCACTAACCTTCCAGAGTTCAACCCGTGTGTGGATTCAGCAGTCTGCAAACACTTTCTCTGCAGAGTCCCAAAACAGGCGTTTTCAGCCCATTACCGGCATATGGAAGAAACAGCAGTAAGCACAGGGAAATATCTGCTTCTAAATCCAAAACGCAGCTATCTAACAGAACGGTTGTCAATGTGTGCACTCAACTTCCAGAGTTCAACCCGTGTGTGGATTCAGCAGTCTGCAAACACTTTCTCTGCAGAGTCCCAAAACAGGCGTTTTCAGCCCATTACCGGCATGTGGAAGAAACAGCAGTAAGCACAGGGAAATATCTGCTTCTAAATCCAAAACGCAGCTATCTAACAGAACGGTTGTCAATGTGTGCACTCAACTTCCAGAGATAAACCCGTGTGTGGATTCAGCTGTCTGCAAACAATGTCTCTGCAGAGTCCCAAAACAGGCGTTTTCAGCCCATTACCGGCATGTGGAAGAAACAGCAGTAAGCACAGGGAAATATCTGCTTCTAAATCCAAAACGCAGCTATCTAACAGAACGGTTGTCAAAGTGTGCACTCAACTTCCAGAGTTCCACCCGTGTGTGGATTCAGCAGTCTGCAAACACTTTCTCTGCAGAGTCCCAAAACAGGCGTTTTCAGCCCATTACCGGCATATGGAAGAAACAGCAGTAAGCACAGGGAAATATCTGCTTCTAAATCCAAAACGCAGCTATCTAACAGAACGGTTGTCAATGTGTGCACTCAACTTCCAGAGTTAAACCCGTGTGTGGATTCAGCAGTCTGCAAACACTTTCTATGCAGAGTCCCAAAACAGGCGTTTTCAGCCCATTACCGGCATATGGAAGAAACAGCTGTAATCACAGGGAAATATCTGCTTCTAAATCCAAAACGCAGCTATCTAACAGAACGGTTGTCAATGCGTGCACTAACCTTCCAGAGTTCAACCCGTGTGTGGATTCAGCAGTCTGCAAACACTTTCTCTGCAGAGTCCCAAAACAGGCGTTTTCAGCCCATTACCGGCATATGGAAGAAACAGCAGTAAGCACAGGGAAATATCTGCTTCTAAATCCAAAACGCAGCTATCTAACAGAACGGTTGTCAATGTGTGCACTCAACTTCCAAAATTAAACCCGTGTGTGGATTCAGCAGTCTGCAAACACTTTCTCTGCAGAGTCCCAAAACAGGCGTTTTCAGCCCATTACTGGCCTAAGGAAGAAACAGCAGTAAGCACAGGGAAATATCTGCTTCTAAATCCAAAACGCAGCTATCTAACAGAACGGTTGTCAATGTGTGCACTCAACTTCCAGAGTTAACCCCGTGTGTGGATTCAGCAGTCTGCAAACACTTTCTCTGCAGAGTCCCAAAACAGGCGTTTTCAGCCCATTACCGGCATATGGAAGAAACAGCAGTAAGCACAGGGAAATATCTGCTTCTAAATCCAAAACGCAGTTATCTAACAGAACGGTTGTCAATGTGTGCACTCAACTTCCAGAGTTCAACCCGTGTGTGGATTCAGCAGTCTGCAAACACTTTCTCTGCAGAGTCCCAAAACAGGCGTTTTCAGCCCATTACCGGCATGTGGAAGAAACAGCAGTAAGCACAGGGAAATATCTGCTTCTAAATCCAAAACGCAGCTATCTAACAGAACGGTTGTCAAAGTGTGCACTCAACTTCCAGAGTTAAACCCGTGTGTGGATTCAGCAGTCTGCAAACACTTTCTCTGCAGAGTCCCAAAACAGGCGTTTTCAGCCCATTACCGGCATATGGAAGAAACAGCAGTAAGCACAGGGAAATATCTGCTTCTAAATCCAAAACGCAGCTATCTAACAGAACGGTTGTCAATGTGTGCACTCAACTTCCAGAGTTAAACCCGTGTGTGGATTCAGCAGTCTGCAAACACTTTCTCTGCAGAGTCCCAAAACAGGCGTTTTCAGCCCATTACCGGCATATGGAAGAAACAGCTGTAATCACAGGGAAATATCTGCTTCTAAATCCAAAACGCAGCTATCTAACAGAACGGTTGTCAATGTGTGCACTCACCTTCCAGAGTTCAACCCGTGTGTGGATTCAGCAGTCTGCAAACACTTTCTCTGCAGAGTCCCAAAACAGGTGTTTTCAGCCCATTACCGGCATATAGAGGAAACAGCAGTAAGCACAGGGAAATATCTGCTTCTAAATCCAAAACGCAGCTATCTAACAGAACGGTTGTCAATGTGTGCCCGCAACTTCCAAAGTTAAACCCGTGTGTGGATATAGCAGTCTGCAAACACTTTCTCTGCAGAGTCCCAAAACAGGCGTTTTCAGCCCATTACCGGCATAAGGAAGAAACAGCAGTAAGCACAGGGAAATATCTGCTTCTAAATCCAAAACGCAGCTATCTAACAGAACGGTTGTCAATGTGTGCACTCAACTTCCAGAGTTAACCCCGTGTGTGGATTCAGCAGTCTGCAAACACTTTCTCTGCAGAGTCCCAAAACAGTCGTTTTCAGCCCATTACCGGCATATGGAAGAAACAGCAGTAAGCACAGGGAAATATCTGCTTCTAAATCCAAAACGCAGCTATCTAACAGAACGGTTGTCAATGTGTGCACTCAACTTCCAGAGTTAAACCCGTGTGTGGATTCAGCAGTCTGCAAACACTTTCTCTGCAGAGTCCCAAAACAGGCGTTTTCAGCCCATTACCGGCATATGGAAGAAACAGCAGTAAGCACAGGGAAATATCTGCTTCTAAATCCAAAACGCAGCTATCTAACAGAACGGTTGTCAATGTGTGCACTCAACTTCCAGAGGTAAAACCGTGTGCTGATTCAGCAGTCTGCCAACACTTTCTCTGCAGAGTCCCAAAACAGGCGTTTTCAGCCCATTACCGGCATATGGAAGAAACAGCAGTAAGCACAGGGAAATATCTGCTTCTAAATCCAAAACGCAGCTATCTAACAGAACAGTTGTCAATGTGTGCACTCAACTTCCAGAGTTCAACCCATGTGTGGATTCAGCAGTCTGCAAACACTTTATCTGCAGAGTCCCAAAACAGGCATTTTCAGCCCATTACCGGCATATGGAAGAAACAGCAGTAAGCACAGGGAAATATCTGCTTCTAAATCCAAAACGCAGCTTTCTAACAGGACGGTTGTCAATGTGTGCACTCAACTTCCAGAGTTCAACCCGTGTGTGGATTCAGCAGTCTGCAAACACTTTCTCTGCAGAGTCCCAAAACAGGCGTTTTCAGCCCATTACCGGCATATGGAAGAAACAGCAGTAAGCACAGGGAAATATCTGCTTCTAAATCCAAAACGCAGCTATCTAACAGAACGGTTGTCAATGTGTGCACTCAACTTCCAGAGTTAAACCCGTGTGTGGATTCAGCAGTCTGCAAACACATTCTCTGCAGAGTCCCAAAACAGGCGTTTTCAGCCCATTACCCGCATGGGGAAGAAACAGCAGTAAGCACAGGGAAATATCTGCTTCTAAATCCAAAACGCAGCTATCTAACAGAACGGTTGTCAATGTGTGCACTCAACTTCCAGAGTTCAACCCGTGTGTGGATTCAGCAGTCTGCAAACACTTTCTCTGTAGAGTCCCAAAACAGGCGTTTTCAGCCCATTACCGGCATATGGAAGAAACAGCAGTAAGCACAGGGAAATATCTGCTTCTAAATCCAAAACGCAGCTATATAACAGAACGGTTGTCAATGTGTGCACTCAACTTCCAGAGTTAAACCCGTGTGTGGATTCAGCAGTCTGCAAACACTTTCTCTGCAGAGTCCCAAAACAGGCGTTTTCAGCCCATTACCGGCATAAGGAAGAAACAGCAGTAAGCACAGGGAAATATCTGCTTCTAAATCCAAAACGCAGCTATCTAACAGAACGGTTGTCAATGTGTGCACTCAACTTCCAGAGTTAACCCCGTGTGTGGATTCAGCAGTCTGCAAACACTTTCTCTGCAGAGTCCCAAAACAGGCGTTTTCAGCCCATTACCGGCATATGGAAGAAACAGCAGTAAGCACAGGGAAATATCTGCTTCTAAATCCAATACACAGCTATCTAACAGAACGGTTGTCAATGTGCGCACTCAACTTCCAGAATTCAACCCGTGTGTGGATTCAGCAGTCTGCAAATACTTTCTCTGCAGAGTCGCAAAACAGGCGTTTTCAGCCCATTACCGGCATATGGAAGAAACAGCAGCAAGCACAGGGAAATATCTGCTTCTAAATCCAAAACGCAGCTATCTAACAGAACGGTTGTCAATGTGTGCACTCACCTTCCAGAGTTCAACCCGTGTGTGGATTCAGCAGTCTGCAAACACTTTCTCTGCAGAGTCCCAAAACAGGCGTTTTCAGCCCATTACCGGCATATGGAAGAAACAGCAGTAAGCACAGTGAAATATCTGCTTCTAAAACCAAAACGCAGCTATCTAACAGAACGGTTGTCAATGTGTGCACTCAACTTCCAGAGTTCAACCCGAGTGTGGATTCAGCAGTCTGCAAACACTTTCTCTGCAGAGTCCCAAAACAGGCGTTTTCAGCCCATTACCGGCATATGGAAGAAACAGCAGTAAGCACAGGGAAATATCTGCTTCTAAATCCAAAACGCAGCTATCTAACAGAACGGTTGTCAATGTGTGCACTCAACTTCCAGAGTTAAACCCGTGTGTGGATTCAGCAGTCTGCAAACACTTTCTCTGCAGAGTCCCAAAACAGGCGTTTTCAGCCCATTACCGGCATGTGGAAGAAACAGCAGTAAGCACAGGGAAATATCTGCTTCTAAATCCAAAATGCAGCTATCTAACAGAACGGTTGTCAATGTGTGCACTCAACTTCCAGAGTTCAACCCGTGTGTGGATTCAGCAGTCTTCAAACACTTTCTCTGCAGAGTCCCAAAACAGGCGTTTTCAGCCCATTACCGGCATATGGAAGAAACAGCAGTAAGCACAGGGAAATATCTGCTTCTAAATCCAAAACGCAGCTATCTAACAGAAGGGTTGTCAATGTGTGCACTCAACTTCCAGAGTTAAACCCGTGTGTGGATTCAGCAGTCTGCAAACACTTTCTCTGCAGAGTCCCAAAACAGGCGTTTTCAGCCCATTACCGGCATATGGAAGAAACATCAGTAAGCACAGGGAAATATCTGCTTCTAAATCCAAAACGCAGCTATCTAACAGAACGGTTGTCAATGTGTGCACTCAACTTCCGGAGTTCAACCCGTGTGTGGATTCAGCAGTCTGCAAACAATTTCTGTGCAGAGTCCCAAAACAGGCGTTTTCAGGCCATTACCGGCATATGGAATAAACAGCAGTAAGCACAGGGAAATATCTGCTTCTAAATCCAAAACGCAGCTATCTAACAGAACGGTTGTCAATGTGTTCACTCAACTTCCAGAGTTAAACCCGTGTGTGGATTCAGCAGTCTGCAAACACTTTCTCTGCAGAGTCCCAAAACAGGCGTTTTCAGCCCATTACCAGCATATGGAAGAAACAGCAGTAAGCACAGGGAAATATCTGCTTCTAAATCCAAAACGCAGCTATCTAACAGAACGGTTGTCAATGTGTGCACTCACCTTCCAGAGTTCAACCCGTGTGTGGATTCAGCAGTCTGCAAACACTTTCTCTGCAGAGTCCCAAAACAGGTGTTTTCAGCCCATTACCGGCATATGGAAGAAACAGCATTAAGCACAGGGAAATATCTGCTTCTAAATCCAAAACGCAGCTATCTAACAAAACGGTTGTCAATGTGTGCCCGCAACTTCCAAAGTTAAACCCGTGTGTGGATTCAGCAGTCTGCAAACACTTTCTCTGCAGAGTCCCAAAACAGGCGTTTTCAGCCCATTACCGGCATAAGGAAGAAACAGCAGTAAGCACAGGGAAATATCTGCTTCTAAATCCAAAACGCAGCTATCTAACAGAACGGTTGTCAATGTGTGCACTCAACTTCCAGAGTTAACCCCGTGTGTGGATTCAGCAGTCTGCAAACACTTTCTCTGCAGAGTCCCAAAACAGTCGTTTTCAGCCCATTACCGGCATATGGAAGAAACAGCAGTAAGCACAGGGAAATATCTGCTTCTAAATCCAAAACGCAGCTATCTAACAGAACGGTTGTCAATGTGTGCACTCAACTTCCAGAGGTAAAACCGTGTGCTGATTCAGCAGTCTGCCAACACTTTCTCTGCAGAGTCCCAAAACAGGCGTTTTCAGCCCATTACAGGCATATGGAAGAAACAGGAGTAAGCACAGGGAAATATCTGCTTCTAAATCCAAAACGCAGCTATCTAACAGAACGGTTGTCAATGTGTGCACTCAACTTCCAGAGTTCAACCCATGTGTGGATTCAGCAGTCTGCAAACACTTTATCTGCAGAGTCCCAAAACAGGCATTTTCAGCCCATTACCGGCATATGGAAGAAACAGCAGTAAGCACAGGGAAATATCTGCTTCTAAATCCAAAACCCAGCTATCTAACAGAACGGTTGTCAATGTGTGCACTCAACTTCCGGAGTTCAACCCATGTGTGGATTCAGCAGTCTGCAAACAATTTCTGTGCAGAGTCCCAAAACAGGCGTTTTCAGGCCATTACCGGCATATGGAAGAAACAGCAGTAAGCACAGGGAAATATCTGCTTCTAAATCCAAAACGCAGCTATCTAACAGAACGGTTGTCAATGTGTTCACTCAACTTCCAGAGTTAAACCCGTGTGTGGATTCAGCAGTCTGCAAACACTTTCTCTGCAGAGTCCCAAAACAGGCGTTTACAGCCCATTACCAGCATATGGAAGAAACAGCAGTAAGCACAGGGAAATATCTGCTTCTAAATCCAAAACGCAGCTATCTAACAGAACGGTTGTCAATGTGTGCACTCACCTTCCAGAGTTCAACCCGTGTGTGGATTCAGCAGTCTGCAAACACTTTCTCTGCAGAGTCCCAAAACAGGTGTTTTCAGCCCATTACCGGCATATGGAAGAAACAGCAGTAAGCACAGGGAAATATCTGCTTCTAAATCCAAAACGCAGCTATCTAACAGAACGGTTGTCAATGTGTGCCCGCAACTTCCAAAGTTAAACCCGTGTGTGGATTCAGCAGTCTGCAAACACTTTCTCTGCAGAGTCCCAAAACAGGCGTTTTCAGCCCATTACCGGCATAAGGAAGAAACAGCAGTAAGCACAGGGAAATATCTGCTTCTAAATCCAAAACGCAGCTATCTAACAGAACGGTTGTCAATGTGTGCACTCAACTTCCTGAGTTAACCCCGTGTGTGGATTCACAGGCTGCAAACACTTTCTCTGCAGAGTCCCAAAACAGTCGTTTTCAGCCCATTACCGGCATATGGAAGAAACAGCAGTAAGCACAGGGAAATATCTGCTTCTAAATCCAAAACGCAGCTATCTAACAGAACGGTTGTCAATGTGTGCACTCAACTTCCAGAGGTAAAACCGTGTGCTGATTCAGCAGTCTGCCAACACTTTCTCTGCAGAGTCCCAAAACAGGCGTTTTCAGCCCATTACCGGCATATGGAAGAAACAGCAGTAAGCACAGGGAAATATCTGCTTCTAAATCCAAAACGCAGCTATCTAACAGAACGGTTGTCAATGTGTGCACTCAACTTCCAGAGTTCAACCCATGTGTGGATTCAGCAGTCTGCAAACACTTTATCTGCAGAGTCCCAAAACAGGCATTTTCAGCCCATTACCGGCATATGGAAGAAACAGCAGTAAGCACAGGGAAATATCTGCTTCTAAATCCAAAACGCAGCTTTCTAACAGGACGGTTGTCAATGTGTGCACTCAACTTCCAGAGTTCAACCCGTGTGTGGATTCAGCAGTCTGCAAACACTTTCTCTGCAGAGTCCCAAAACAGGCGTTTTCAGCCCATTACTGGCATGTGGAAGAAACAGCAGTAAGCACAGGGAAATATCTGCTTCTAAATCCAAAACGCAGCTATCTAACAGAACGGTTGTCAAAGTGTGCACTCAACTTCCAGAGTTCCACCCGTGGGTGGATTCAGCAGTCTGCAAACACTTTCTCTGCAGAGTCCCAAAAAAGGCATTTTCAGCCCATTACCGGCATATGGAAGAAACAGCAGTAAGCACAGGGAAATATCTGCTTCTAAATCCAAAACGCAGCTATCTAACAGAACGGTTGTCAATGTGTGCACTCAACTTCCAGAGTTAAACCCGTGTGTGGATTCAGCAGTCTGCAAACACTTTCTCTGCAGAGTCCCAAAACAGGCGTTTTCAGCCCATTACCGGCATATGGAAGAAACAGCTGTAATCACAGGGAAATATCTGCTTCTAAATCCAAAACGCAGCTATCTAACAGAACGGTTGTCAATGTGTGCACTCAACTTCCAGAGTTCAACCCGTGTGTGGATTCAGCAGTCTGCAAACACTTTCTCTGCAGAGTCCCAAAACAGGCGTTTTCAGCCCATTACCGGCATATGGAAGAAACAGCAGTAAGCACAGGGAAATATCTGCTTCTAAATCCAAAACGCAGCTATCTAACAGAACGGTTGTCAATGTGTGCACTCAACTTCCAGAGTTAAACCCGTGTGTGGATTCAGCAGTCTGCAAACACTTTCTCTGCAGAGTCCCAAAACAGGCGTTTTCAGCCCATTACCGGCATATGGAAGAAACAGCAGTAAGCACAGGGAAATATCTGCTTCTAAATCCAAAACGCAGCTATCTAACAGAACGGTTGTCAATGTGTGCACTCAACTTCCAGAGGTAAAACCGTGTGCTGATTCAGCAGTCTGCCAACACTTTCTCTGCAGAGTCCCAAAACAGGCGTTTTCAGCCCATTACCGGCATATGGAAGAAACAGCAGTAAGCACAGGGAAATATCTGCTTCTAAATCCAAAACGCAGCTATCTAACAGAACAGTTGTCAATGTGTGCACTCAACTTCCAGAGTTCAACCCATGTGTGGATTCAGCAGTCTGCAAACACTTTATCTGCAGAGTCCCAAAACAGGCATTTTCAGCCCATTACCGGCATATGGAAGAAACAGCAGTAAGCACAGGGAAATATCTGCTTCTAAATCCAAAACGCAGCTTTCTAACAGGACGGTTGTCAATGTGTGCACTCAACTTCCAGAGTTCAACCCGTGTGTGGATTCAGCAGTCTGCAAACACTTTCTCTGCAGAGTCCCAAAAACAGGCGTTTTCAGCCCATTACCGGCATATGGAAGAAACAGCAGTAAGCACAGGGAAATATCTGCTTCTAAATCCAAAACGCAGCTATCTAACAGAACGGTTGTCAATGTGTGCACTCAACTTCCAGAGTTAAACCCGTGTGTGGATTCAGCAGTCTGCAAACACATTCTCTGCAGAGTCCCAAAACAGGCGTTTTCAGCCATTACCCGCATGGGGAAGAAACAGCAGTAAGCACAGGGAAATATCTGCTTCTAAATCCAAAACGCAGCTATCTAACAGAACGGTTGTCAATGTGTGCACTCAACTTCCAGAGTTCAACCCGTGTGTGGATTCAGCAGTCTGCAAACACTTTCTCTGTAGAGTCCCAAAACAGGCGTTTTCAGCCCATTACCGGCATATGGAAGAAACAGCAGTAAGCACAGGGAAATATCTGCTTCTAAATCCAAAACGCAGCTATATAACAGAACGGTTGTCAATGTGTGCACTCAACTTCCAGAGTTAAACCCGTGTGTGGATTCAGCAGTCTGCAAACACTTTCTCTGCAGAGTCCCAAAACAGGCGTTTTCCAGCCCATTACCGGCATAAGGAAGAAACAGCAGTAAGCACAGGGAAATATCTGCTTCTAAATCCAAAACGCAGCTATCTAACAGAACGGTTGTCAATGTGTGCACTCAACTTCCAGAGTTAACCCCGTGTGTGGATTCAGCAGTCTGCAAACACTTTCTCTGCAGAGTCCCAAAACAGGCGTTTTCAGCCCATTACCGGCATATGGAAGAAACAGCAGTAAGCACAGGGAAATATCTGCTTCTAAATCCAATACACAGCTATCTAACAGAACGGTTGTCAATGTGCGCACTCAACTTCCAGAATTCAACCCGTGTGTGGATTCAGCAGTCTGCAAATACTTTCTCTGCAGAGTCGCAAAACAGGCGTTTTCAGCCCATTACCGGCATATGGAAGAAACAGCAGCAAGCACAGGGAAATATCTGCTTCTAAATCCAAAACGCAGCTATCTAACAGAACGGTTGTCAATGTGTGCACTCACCTTCCAGAGTTCAACCCGTGTGTGGATTCAGCAGTCTGCAAACACTTTCTCTGCAGAGTCCCAAAACAGGCGTTTTCAGCCCATTACCGGCATATGGAAGAAACAGCAGTAAGCACAGTGAAATATCTGCTTCTAAAACCAAAACGCAGCTATCTAACAGAACGGTTGTCAATGTGTGCACTCAACTTCCAGAGTTCAACCCGAGTGTGGATTCAGCAGTCTGCAAACACTTTCTCTGCAGAGTCCCAAAACAGGCGTTTTCAGCCCATTACCGGCATATGGAAGAAACAGCAGTAAGCACAGGGAAATATCTGCTTCTAAATCCAAAACGCAGCTATCTAACAGAACGGTTGTCAATGTGTGCACTCAACTTCCAGAGTTAAACCCGTGTGTGGATTCAGCAGTCTGCAAACACTTTCTCTGCAGAGTCCCAAAACAGGCGTTTTCAGCCCATTACCGGCATGTGGAAGAAACAGCAGTAAGCACAGGGAAATATCTGCTTCTAAATCCAAAATGCAGCTATCTAACAGAACGGTTGTCAATGTGTGCACTCAACTTCCAGAGTTCAACCCGTGTGTGGATTCAGCAGTCTTCAAACACTTTCTCTGCAGAGTCCCAAAACAGGCGTTTTCAGCCCATTACCGGCATATGGAAGAAACAGCAGTAAGCACAGGGAAATATCTGCTTCTAAATCCAAAACGCAGCTATCTAACAGAAGGGTTGTCAATGTGTGCACTCAACTTCCAGAGTTAAACCCGTGTGTGGATTCAGCAGTCTGCAAACACTTTCTCTGCAGAGTCCCAAAACAGGCGTTTTCAGCCCATTACCGGCATATGGAAGAAACATCAGTAAGCACAGGGAAATATCTGCTTCTAAATCCAAAACGCAGCTATCTAACAGAACGGTTGTCAATGTGTGCACTCAACTTCCGGAGTTCAACCCGTGTGTGGATTCAGCAGTCTGCAAACAATTTCTGTGCAGAGTCCCAAAACAGGCGTTTTCAGGCCATTACCGGCATATGGAATAAACAGCAGTAAGCACAGGGAAATATCTGCTTCTAAATCCAAAACGCAGCTATCTAACAGAACGGTTGTCAATGTGTTCACTCAACTTCCAGAGTTAAACCCGTGTGTGGATTCAGCAGTCTGCAAACACTTTCTCTGCAGAGTCCCAAAACAGGCGTTTTCAGCCCATTACCAGCATATGGAAGAAACAGCAGTAAGCACAGGGAAATATCTGCTTCTAAATCCAAAACGCAGCTATCTAACAGAACGGTTGTCAATGTGTGCACTCACCTTCCAGAGTTCAACCCGTGTGTGGATTCAGCAGTCTGCAAACACTTTCTCTGCAGAGTCCCAAAACAGGTGTTTTCAGCCCATTACCGGCATATGGAAGAAACAGCATTAAGCACAGGGAAATATCTGCTTCTAAATCCAAAACGCAGCTATCTAACAAAACGGTTGTCAATGTGTGCCCGCAACTTCCAAAGTTAAACCCGTGTGTGGATTCAGCAGTCTGCAAACACTTTCTCTGCAGAGTCCCAAAACAGGCGTTTTCAGCCCATTACCGGCATAAGGAAGAAACAGCAGTAAGCACAGGGAAATATCTGCTTCTAAATCCAAAACGCAGCTATCTAACAGAACGGTTGTCAATGTGTGCACTCAACTTCCAGAGTTAACCCCGTGTGTGGATTCAGCAGTCTGCAAACACTTTCTCTGCAGAGTCCCAAAACAGTCGTTTTCAGCCCATTACCGGCATATGGAAGAAACAGCAGTAAGCACAGGGAAATATCTGCTTCTAAATCCAAAACGCAGCTATCTAACAGAACGGTTGTCAATGTGTGCACTCAACTTCCAGAGGTAAAACCGTGTGCTGATTCAGCAGTCTGCCAACACTTTCTCTGCAGAGTCCCAAAACAGGCGTTTTCAGCCCATTACAGGCATATGGAAGAAACAGGAGTAAGCACAGGGAAATATCTGCTTCTAAATCCAAAACGCAGCTATCTAACAGAACGGTTGTCAATGTGTGCACTCAACTTCCAGAGTTCAACCCATGTGTGGATTCAGCAGTCTGCAAACACTTTATCTGCAGAGTCCCAAAACAGGCATTTTCAGCCCATTACCGGCATATGGAAGAAACAGCAGTAAGCACAGGGAAATATCTGCTTCTAAATCCAAAACCCAGCTATCTAACAGAACGGTTGTCAATGTGTGCACTCAACTTCCGGAGTTCAACCCATGTGTGGATTCAGCAGTCTGCAAACAATTTCTGTGCAGAGTCCCAAAACAGGCGTTTTCAGGCCATTACCGGCATATGGAAGAAACAGCAGTAAGCACAGGGAAATATCTGCTTCTAAATCCAAAACGCAGCTATCTAACAGAACGGTTGTCAATGTGTTCACTCAACTTCCAGAGTTAAACCCGTGTGTGGATTCAGCAGTCTGCAAACACTTTCTCTGCAGAGTCCCAAAACAGGCGTTTACAGCCCATTACCAGCATATGGAAGAAACAGCAGTAAGCACAGGGAAATATCTGCTTCTAAATCCAAAACGCAGCTATCTAACAGAACGGTTGTCAATGTGTGCACTCACCTTCCAGAGTTCAACCCGTGTGTGGATTCAGCAGTCTGCAAACACTTTCTCTGCAGAGTCCCAAAACAGGTGTTTTCAGCCCATTACCGGCATATGGAAGAAACAGCAGTAAGCACAGGGAAATATCTGCTTCTAAATCCAAAACGCAGCTATCTAACAGAACGGTTGTCAATGTGTGCCCGCAACTTCCAAAGTTAAACCCGTGTGTGGATTCAGCAGTCTGCAAACACTTTCTCTGCAGAGTCCCAAAACAGGCGTTTTCAGCCCATTACCGGCATAAGGAAGAAACAGCAGTAAGCACAGGGAAATATCTGCTTCTAAATCCAAAACGCAGCTATCTAACAGAACGGTTGTCAATGTGTGCACTCAACTTCCTGAGTTAACCCCGTGTGTGGATTCACAGGCTGCAAACACTTTCTCTGCAGAGTCCCAAAACAGTCGTTTTCAGCCCATTACCGGCATATGGAAGAAACAGCAGTAAGCACAGGGAAATATCTGCTTCTAAATCCAAAACGCAGCTATCTAACAGAACGGTTGTCAATGTGTGCACTCAACTTCCAGAGGTAAAACCGTGTGCTGATTCAGCAGTCTGCCAACACTTTCTCTGCAGAGTCCCAAAACAGGCGTTTTCAGCCCATTACCGGCATATGGAAGAAACAGCAGTAAGCACAGGGAAATATCTGCTTCTAAATCCAAAACGCAGCTATCTAACAGAACGGTTGTCAATGTGTGCACTCAACTTCCAGAGTTCAACCCATGTGTGGATTCAGCAGTCTGCAAACACTTTATCTGCAGAGTCCCAAAACAGGCATTTTCAGCCCATTACCGGCATATGGAAGAAACAGCAGTAAGCACAGGGAAATATCTGCTTCTAAATCCAAAACGCAGCTTTCTAACAGGACGGTTGTCAATGTGTGCACTCAACTTCCAGAGTTCAACCCGTGTGTGGATTCAGCAGTCTGCAAACACTTTCTCTGCAGAGTCCCAAAACAGGCGTTTTCAGCCCATTACTGGCATGTGGAAGAAACAGCAGTAAGCACAGGGAAATATCTGCTTCTAAATCCAAAACGCAGCTATCTAACAGAACGGTTGTCAAAGTGTGCACTCAACTTCCAGAGTTCCACCCGTGGGTGGATTCAGCAGTCTGCAAACACTTTCTCTGCAGAGTCCCAAAAAAGGCATTTTCAGCCCATTACCGGCATATGGAAGAAACAGCAGTAAGCACAGGGAAATATCTGCTTCTAAATCCAAAACGCAGCTATCTAACAGAACGGTTGTCAATGTGTGCACTCAACTTCCAGAGTTAAACCCGTGTGTGGATTCAGCAGTCTGCAAACACTTTCTCTGCAGAGTCCCAAAACAGGCGTTTTCAGCCCATTACCGGCATATGGAAGAAACAGCTGTAATCACAGGGAAATATCTGCTTCTAAATCCAAAACGCAGCTATCTAACAGAACGGTTGTCAATGTGTGCACTCAACTTCCAGAGTTCAACCCGTGTGTGGATTCAGCAGTCTGCAAACACTTTCTCTGCAGAGTCCCAAAACAGGCGTTTTCAGCCCATTACCGGCATATGGAAGAAACAGCAGTAAGCACAGGGAAATATCTGCTTCTAAATCCAAAACGCAGCTATCTAACAGAACGGTTGTCAATGTGTGCACTCAACTTCCAGAGTTCAACCCGTGTGTGGATTCAGCAGTCTGCAAACACTTTCTCTGCAGAGTCCCAAAACAGGCGTTTTCAGCCCATTACCGGCATGTGGAAGAAACAGCAGTAAGCACAGGGAAATATCTGCTTCTAAATCCAAAACGCAGCTATCTAACAGAACGGTTGTCAAAGTGTGCACTCAACTTCCAGAGTTAAACCCATGTGTGGTTTCAACAGTCTGCAAACACTTTCTCTGCAGAGTCCCAAAACAGGCGTTTTCAGCCCATTACCGGCATATGGAAGAAACAGCAGTAAGCACAGGGAAATATCTGCTTCTAAATCCAAAACGCAGCTATCTAACACAACGGTTGTCAATGTGTGGACTCAACTTCCAGAGGTAAACCCGTGTGTGGATTCAGCAGTCTGCAAACACTTTCTCTGCAGAGTCCCAAAACAGGCGTTTTCAGCCCATTACCGGCATATGGAAGAAACAGCAGTAAGCACAGGGAAATATCTGCTTCTAAATCCAAAACGCAGCTATCTAACAGAACGGTTGTCAATGTGTGCACTCAACTTCCAGAGTTAACCCCGTGTGTGGATTCAGCAGTCTGCAAACACTTTCTCTGCAGAGTCCCAAAACAGGCGTTTTCAGCCCATTACCGGCATATGGAAGAAACAGCAGTAAGCACAGGGAAATATCTGCTTCTAAATCCAAAACGCAGCTATCTAACAGAACGGTTGTCAATGTGTACCCTCAACTTCCAGAGTTAAACCCGTATGTGGTTTCAACAGTCTGCAAACACTTTCTCTGCAGAGTCCCAAAACAGGCATTTTCAGCCCATTACCGGCATGTGGAAGAAACAGCAGTAAGCACAGGGAAATATCTGCTTCTAAATCCAAAACCCAGCTATCCAAAGAACGGTTCTCAATGTGTGCACTCACCTTCTAGAAGTAAACCCGTGTGTGGATTCAGCAGTCTGCAAACACTTTCTCTGCAGAGTCCCAAAACAGGCTTTTTCAGCCCATTACCGGCATATGGAAGAAACAGCAGTAAGCACAGGGAAATATCTGCTTCTAAATCCAAAACGCAGCTATCTAACAGAACGGTTGTCAATGTGTGCACTCAACTTCCAGAGTTCAACCCGTGTGTGGATTCAGCAGTCTGCAAACACTTTCTCTGCAGAGTCCCAAAACAGGTGTTTTCAGCCCATTACCGGCATATGGAAGAAACAGCAGTAAGCACAGGGAAATATCTGCTTCTAAATCCAAAACGCAGCTATCTAACAGAACCTTTGTCAATGTGTGCCCGCAACTTCCAAAGTTAAACCCGTGTGTGGATTCAGCAGTCTGCAAACACTTTCTCTGCAGAGTCCCAAAAAAGGCATTTTCAGCCCATTACCGGCATATGGAAGAAACAGCAGTAAGCACAGGGAAATATCTGCTTCTAAATCCAAAACGCAGCTATCTAACAGAACGGTTGTCAATGTGTGCACTCAACTTCCAGAGTTAAACCCGTGTGTGGATTCAGCAGTCTGCAAACACTTTCTCTGCAGAGTCCCAAAACAGGCGTTTTCAGCCCATTACCGGCATATGGAAGAAACAGCTGTAATCACAGGGAAATATCTGCTTCTAAATCCAAAACGCAGCTATCTAACAGAACGGTTGTCAATGTGTGCACTCAACTTCCAGAGTTCAACCCGTGTGTGGATTCAGCAGTCTGCAAACACTTTCTCTGCAGAGTCCCAAAACAGGCGTTTTCAGCCCATTACCGGCATATGGAAGAAACAGCAGTAAGCACAGGGAAATATCTGCTTCTAAATCCAAAACGCAGCTATCTAACAGAACGGTTGTCAATGTGTGCACTCAACTTCCAGAGTTCAACCCGTGTGTGGATTCAGCAGTCTGCAAACACTTTCTCTGCAGAGTCCCAAAACAGGCGTTTTCAGCCCATTACCGGCATGTGGAAGAAACAGCAGTAAGCACAGGGAAATATCTGCTTCTAAATCCAAAACGCAGCTATCTAACAGAACGGTTGTCAAAGTGTGCACTCAACTTCCAGAGTTAAACCCATGTGTGGTTTCAACAGTCTGCAAACACTTTCTCTGCAGAGTCCCAAAACAGGCGTTTTCAGCCCATTACCGGCATATGGAAGAAACAGCAGTAAGCACAGGGAAATATCTGCTTCTAAATCCAAAACGCAGCTATCTAACACAACGGTTGTCAATGTGTGGACTCAACTTCCAGAGGTAAACCCGTGTGTGGATTCAGCAGTCTGCAAACACTTTCTCTGCAGAGTCCCAAAACAGGCGTTTTCAGCCCATTACCGGCATATGGAAGAAACAGCAGTAAGCACAGGGAAATATCTGCTTCTAAATCCAAAACGCAGCTATCTAACAGAACGGTTGTCAATGTGTGCACTCAACTTCCAGAGTTAACCCCGTGTGTGGATTCAGCAGTCTGCAAACACTTTCTCTGCAGAGTCCCAAAACAGGCGTTTTCAGCCCATTACCGGCATATGGAAGAAACAGCAGTAAGCACAGGGAAATATCTGCTTCTAAATCCAAAACGCAGCTATCTAACAGAACGGTTGTCAATGTGTGCCCTCAACTTCCAGAGTTAAACCCGTATGTGGTTTCAACAGTCTGCAAACACTTTCTCTGCAGAGTCCCAAAACAGGCATTTTCAGCCCATTACCGGCATGTGGAAGAAACAGCAGTAAGCACAGGGAAATATCTGCTTCTAAATCCAAAACCCAGCTATCCAAAGAACGGTTCTCAATGTGTGCACTCACCTTCTAGAAGTAAACCCGTGTGTGGATTCAGCAGTCTGCAAACACTTTCTCTGCAGAGTCCCAAAACAGGCTTTTTCAGCCCATTACCGGCATATGGAAGAAACAGCAGTAAGCACAGGGAAATATCTGCTTCTAAATCCAAAACGCAGCTATCTAACAGAACGGTTGTCAATGTGTGCACTCAACTTCCAGAGTTCAACCCGTGTGTGGATTCAGCAGTCTGCAAACACTTTCTCTGCAGAGTCCCAAAACAGGTGTTTTCAGCCCATTACCGGCATATGGAAGAAACAGCAGTAAGCACAGGGAAATATCTGCTTCTAAATCCAAAACGCAGCTATCTAACAGAACCTTTGTCAATGTGTGCCCGCAACTTCCAAAGTTAAACCCGTGTGTGGATTCAGCAGTCTGCAAACACTTTCTCTGCAGAGTCCCAAAACAGGCGTTTTCAGCCCATTACCGGCATAAGGAAGAAACAGCAGTAAGCACAGGGAAATATCTGCTTCTAAATCCAAAACGCAGCTATCTAACAGAACGGTTGTCAATGTGTGCACTCAACTTCCAGAGTTCACCCCGTGTGTGGATTCAGCAGTCTGCAAACACTTACTCTGCAAAGTCCCAAAACAGTCGTTTTCAGCCCATTACCGGCATATGGAAGAAACAGCAGTAAGCACAGGGAAATATCTGCTTCTAAATCCAAAACGCAGCTATCTAACAGAACGGTTGTCAATGTGTGCACTCAGCTTCCAGAGTTAAACCCGTGTGTGGATTCAGCAGTCTGCAAACACTTTCTCTGCAGAGTCCCAAAACAGGCGTTTTCAGCCCATTACCGGCATATGGAAGAAACAGCTGTAATCACAGGGAAATATCTGCTTCTAAATCCAAAACGCAGCTATCTAACAGAACGGTTGTCAATGCGTGCACTAACCTTCCAGAGTTCAACCCGTGTGTGGATTCAGCAGTCTGCAAACACTTTCTCTGCAGAGTCCCAAAACAGGCGTTTTCAGCCCATTACCGGCATATGGAAGAAACAGCAGTAAGCACAGGGAAATATCTGCTTCTAAATCCAAAACGCAGCTATCTAACAGAACGGTTGTCAATGTGTGCACTCAACTTCCAAAATTAAACCCGTGTGTGGATTCAGCAGTCTGCAAACACTTTCTCTGCAGAGTCCCAAAACAGGCGTTTTCAGCCCATTACTGGCATAAGGAAGAAACAGCAGTAAGCACAGGGAAATATCTGCTTCTAAATCCAAAACGCAGCTATCTAACAGAACGGTTGTCAATGTGTGCACTCAACTTCCAGAGGTAAACCCGTGTGTGGATTCAGCAGTCTGCAAACACTTTCTCTGCAGAGTCCCAAAACAGGCGTTTTCAGCCCATTACCGGCATATGGAAGAAACAGCAGTAAGCACAGGGAAATATCTGCTTCTAAATCCAAAATGCAGCTATCTAACAGAACGGTTGTCAATGTGTTCACTCAACTTCCAGAGTTCAACCCGTGTGTGGATTCAGCAGTCTGCAAACACTTTCTCTGCAGAGTCCCAAAACAGGCGTTTTCAGCCCATTACCGGCATAAGGAAGAAACAGCAGTAAGCACAGGGAAATATCTGCTTCTAAATCCAAAACGCAGCTATCTAATAGAACGGTTGTCAATGTGTGCACTCAACTTCCAGAGTTAACCCCGTGTGTGGATTCAGCAGTCTGCAAACACTTTCTCTGCAGAGTCCCAAAACAGTCGTTTTCAGCCCATTACCGGCATATGGAAGAAACAGCAGTAAGCACAGGGAAATATCTGCTTCTAAATCCAAAACGCAGCTATCTAACAGAACGGTTGTCAATGTGTGCACTCAACTTCCAGAGTTAAACCCGTGTGTGGATTCAGCAGTCTGCAAACACTTTCTCTGCAGAGTCCCAAAACAGGCGTTTTCAGCCCATTACCGGCATATGGAAGAAACAGCAGTAAGCACAGGGAAATATCTGCTTCTAAATCCAAAACGCAGCTATCTAACAGAACGGTTGTCAATGTGTGCACTCAACTTCCAGAGGTAAAACCGTGTGCTGATTCAGCAGTCTGCAAACACTTTCTCTGCAGAGTCCCAAAACAGGCGTTTTCAGCCCATTACCGACATATGGAAGAAACAGCAGTAAGCACAGGGAAATATCTGCTTCTAAATCCAAAACGCAGCTATCTAACAGAACGGTTGTCAATGTGTGCACTCAACTTCCAGAGTTCAACCCATGTGTGGATTCAGCAGTCTGCAAACACTTTATCTGCAGAGTCCCAAAACAGGCATTTTCAGCCCATTACCGGCATATGGAAGAAACAGCAGTAAGCACAGGGAAATATCTGCTTCTAAATCCAAAACGCAGCTTTCTAACAGGACGGTTGTCAATGTGTGCACTCAACTTCCAGAGTTCAACCCGTGTGTGGATTCAGCAGTCTGCAAACACTTTCTCTGCAGAGTCCCAAAACAGGCGTTTTCAGCCCATTACCGGCATATGGAAGAAACAGCAGTAAGCACAGGGAAATATCTGCTTCTAAATCCAAAACGCAGCTATCTAACAGAACGGTTGTCAATGTGTGCACTCAACTTCCAGAGATAAACCCGTGTGTGGATTCAGCTGTCTGCAAACACTGTCTCTGCAGAGTCCCAAAACAGGCGTTTTCAGCCCATTACCGGCATGTGGAAGAAACAGCAGTAAGCACAGGGAAATATCTGCTTCTAAATCCAAAACGCAGCTATCTAACAGAACGGTTGTCAAAGTGTGCACTCAGCTTCCAGAGTTCCACCCGTGGGTGGATTCAGCAGTCTGCAAACACTTTCTCTGCAGAGTCCCAAAACAGGCGTTTTCAGCCCATTACCGGCATATGGAAGAAACAGCAGTAAGCACAGGGAAATATCTGCTTCTAAATCCAAAACGCAGCTATCTAACAGAACGGTTGTCAATGTGTGCACTCAACTTCCAGAGTTAAACCCGTGTGTGGATTCAGCAGTCTGCAAACACTTTCTCTGCAGAGTACCAAAACAGGCGTTTTCAGCCCATTACCGGCATATGGAAGAAACAGCTGTAATCACAGGGAAATATCTGCTTCTAAATCCAAAACGCAGCTATCTAACAGAACGGTTGTCAATGCGTGCACTAACCTTCCAGAGTTCAACCCGTGTGTGGATTCAGCAGTCTGCAAACACTTTCTCTGCAGAGTCCCAAAACAGGCGTTTTCAGCCCATTACCGGCATATGGAAGAAACAGCAGTAAGCACAGGGAAATATCTGCTTCTAAATCCAAAACGCAGCTATCTAACAGAACGGTTGTCAATGTGTGCACTCAACTTCCAAAATTAAACCCGTGTGTGGATTCAGCAGTCTGCAAACACTTTCTCTGCAGAGTCCCAAAACAGGCGTTTTCAGCCCATTACTGGCATAAGGAAGAAACAGCAGTAAGCACAGGGAAATATCTGCTTCTAAATCCAAAACGCAGCTATCTAACAGAACGGTTGTCAATGTGTGCACTCAACTTCCAGAGTTAACCCCGTGTGTGGATTCAGCAGTCTGCAAACACTTTCTCTGCAGAGTCCCAAAACAGGCGTTTTCAGCCCATTACCGGCATATGGAAGAAACAGCAGTAAGCACAGGGAAATATCTGCTTCTAAATCCAAAACGCAGCTATCTAACAGAACGGTTGTCAATGTGTGCACTCAACTTCCAGAGTTCAACCCGTGTGTGGATTCAGCAGTCTGCAAACACTTTCTCTGCAGAGTCCCAAAACAGGCGTTTTCAGCCCATTACCGGCATGTGGAAGAAACAGCAGTAAGCACAGGGAAATATCTGCTTCTAAATCCAAAACGCAGCTATCTAACAGAACGGTTGTCAAAGTGTGCACTCAACTTCCAGAGTTAAACCCGTGTGTGGATTCAGCAGTCTGCAAACACTTTCTCTGCAGAGTCCCAAAACAGGCGTTTTCAGCCCATTACCGGCATATGGAAGAAACAGCAGTAAGCACAGGGAAATATCTGCTTCTAAATCCAAAACGCAGCTATCTAACAGAACGGTTGTCAATGTGTGCACTCAACTTCCAGAGTTAAACCCGTGTGTGGATTCAGCAGTCTGCAAACACTTTCTCTGCAGAGTCCCAAAACAGGCGTTTTCAGCCCATTACCGGCATATGGAAGAAACAGCTGTAATCACAGGGAAATATCTGCTTCTAAATCCAAAACGCAGCTATCTAACAGAACGGTTGTCAATGTGTGCACTCACCTTCCAGAGTTCAACCCGTGTGTGGATTCAGCAGTCTGCAAACACTTTCTCTGCAGAGTCCCAAAACAGGTGTTTTCAGCCCATTACCGGCATATGGAAGAAACAGCAGTAAGCACAGGGAAATATCTGCTTCTAAATCCAAAACGCAGCTATCTAACAGAACGGTTGTCAATGTGTGCACTCAACTTCCAGAGTTAACCCCGTGTGTGGATTCAGCAGTCTGCAAACACTTTCTCTGCAGAGTCCCAAAACAGTCGTTTTCAGCCCATTACCGGCATATGGAAGAAACAGCAGTAAGCACAGGGAAATATCTGCTTCTAAATCCAAAACGCAGCTCTCTAACAGAACGGTTGTCAATGTGTGCACTCAACTTCCAGAGTTAAACCCGTGTGTGGATTCAGCAGTCTGCAAACACTTTCTCTGCAGAGTCCCAAAACAGGCGTTTTCAGCCCATTACCGGCATATGGAAGAAACAGCAGTAAGCACAGGGAAATATCTGCTTCTAAATCCAAAACGCAGCTATCTAACAGAACGGTTGTCAATGTGTGCACTCAACTTCCAGAGGTAAAACCGTGTGCTGATTCAGCAGTCTGCCAACACTTTCTCTGCAGAGTCCCAAAACAGGCGTTTTCAGCCCATTACCGGCATAAGGAAGAAACAGCAGTAAGCACAGGGAAATATCTGCTTCTAAATCCAAAACGCAGCTATCTAACAGAACGGTTGTCAATGTGTGCACTCAACTTCCAGAGTTAACCCCGTGTGTGGATTCAGCAGTCTGCAAACACTTTCTCTGCAGAGTCCCAAAACAGGCGTTTTCAGCCCATTACCGGCATATGGAAGAAACAGCAGTAAGCACAGGGAAATATCTGCTTCTAAATCCAAAATGCAGCTATCTAACAGAACGGTTGTCAATGTGTTCACTCAACTTCCAGAGTTCAACCCGTGTGTGGATTCAGCAGTCTGCAAACACTTTATCTGCAGAGTCCCAAAACAGGCATTTTCAGCCCATTACCGGCATATGGAAGAAACAGCAGTAAGCACAGGGAAATATCTGCTTCTAAATCCAAAACGCAGCTATCTAACAGAACGGTTGTCAATGTGTGCACTCAACTTCCAGAGTTCAACCCGTGTGTGGATTCAGCAGTCTGCAAACACTTTCTCTGCAGAGTCCCAAAACAGGCGTTTTCAGCCCATTACCGGCATATGGAAGAAACAGCAGTAAGCACAGGGAAATATCTGCTTCTAAATCCAAAATGCAGCTATCTAACAGAACGGTTGTCAATGTGTTCACTCAACTTCCAGAGTTCAACCCGTGTGTGGATTCAGCAGTCTGCAAACACTTTCTCTGCAGAGTCCCAAAACAGGCGTTTTCATCCCATTACCGGCATATGGAAGAAACAGCAGTAAGCACAGGGAAATATCTGCTTCTAAATCCAAAATGCAGCTATCTAACAGAACGGTTGTCAATGTGTGCACTCAACTTCCAGAGGTAAAACCGTGTGCTGATTCAGCAGTCTGCCAACACTTTCTCTGCAGAGTCCCAAAACAGGCGTTTTCAGCCCATTACCGGCATAAGGAAGAAACAGCAGTAAGCACAGGGAAATATCTGCTTCTAAATCAAAAACGCAGCTATCTAACAGAACGGTTGTCAATGTGTGCACTCAACTTCCAGAGTTAACCCCGTGTGTGGATTCAGCAGTCTGCAAACACTTTCTCTGCAGAGTCCCAAAACAGGCGTTTTCAGCCCATTACCGGCATATGGAAGAAACAGCAGTAAGCACAGGGAAATATCTGCTTCTAAATCCAAAACGCAGCTATCTAACAGAACGGTTGTCAATGTGTGCACTCAACTTCCAGAGGTAAAACCGTGTGCTGATTCAGCAGTCTGCAAACACTTTCTCTGCAGAGTCCCAAAACAGGCGTTTTCAGCCCATTACCGGCATATGGAAGAAACAGCAGTAAGCACAGGGAAATATCTGCTTCTAAATCCAAAACGCAGCTATCTAACAGAACGGTTGTCAATGTGTGCACTCAACTTCCAGAGGTAAACCCGAGTGTGGATTCAGCAGTCTGCAAACACTTTATCTGCAGAGTCCCAAAACAGGCATTTTCAGCCCATTACCGGCATATGGAAGAAACAGCAGTAAGCACAGGGAAATATCTGCTTCTAAATCCAAAACGCAGCTTTCTAACAGGACGGTTGTCAATGTGTGCACTCAACTTCCAGAGTTCAACCCGTGTGTGGATTCAGCAGTCTGCAAACACTTTCTCTGCAGAGTCCCAAAACAGGCGTTTTCAGCCCATTACCGGCATATGGAAGAAACAGCAGTAAGCACAGGGAAATATCTGCTTCTAAATCCAAAACGCAGCTATCTAACAGAACGGTTGTCAATGTGTGCACTCAACTTCCAGAGTTAAACCCGTGTGTGGATTCAGCTGTCTGCAAACACTGTCTCTGCAGAGTCCCAAAACAGGCGTTTTCAGCCCATTACCGGCATGTGGAAGAAACAGCAGTAAGCACAGGGAAATATCTGCTTCTAAATCCAAAATGCAGCTACCTAACAGAACGTTTGTCAAAGTGTGTACTCAACTTTCAGAGTTCCACCCGTGGGTGGATTCAGCAGTCTGCAAACACTTTCTCTGCAGAGTCCCAAAACAGGCGTTTTCAGCCCATTACCGGCATATGGAAGAAACAGCAGTAAGCACAGGGAAATATCTGCTTCTAAATCCAAAACGCAGCTATCTAACAGAATGGTTGTCAATGTGTGCACTCAACTTCCAGAGTTAAACCCGTGTGTGGATTCAGCAGTCTGCAAACACTTTCTCTGCAGAGTCCCAAAACAGGCGTTTTCAGCCCATTACCGGCATATGGAAGAAACAGCTGTAATCACAGGGAAATATCTGCTTCTAAATCCAAAACGCAGCTATCTAACAGAACGGTTGTCAATGCGTGCACTAACCTTCCAGAGTTCAACCCGTGTGTGGATTCAGCAGTCTGCAAACACTTTCTCTGCAGAGTCCCAAAACAGGCGTTTTCAGCCCATTACCGGCATATGGAAGAAACAGCAGTAAGCACAGGGAAATATCTGCTTCTAAATCCAAAACGCAGCTATCTAACAGAACGGTTGTCAATGTGTGCACTCAACTTCCAAAATTAAACCCGTGTGTGGATTCAGCAGTCTGCAAACACTTTCTCTGCAGAGTCCCAAAACAGGCGTTTTCAGCCCATTACTGGCATAAGGAAGAAACAGCAGTAAGCACAGGGAAATATCTGCTTCTAAATCCAAAACGCAGCTATCTAACAGAACGGTTGTCAATGTGTGCACTCAACTTCCAGAGTTAACCCCGTGTGTGGATTCAGCAGTCTGCAAACACTTTCTCTGCAGAGTCCCAAAACAGGCGTTTTCAGCCCATTACCGGCATATGGAAGAAACAGCAGTAAGCACAGGGAAATATCTGCTTCTAAATCCAAAATGCAGCTATCTAACAGAACGGTTGTCAATGTGTTCACTCAACTTCCAGAGTTCAACCCGTGTGTGGATTCAGCAGTCTGCAAACACTTTCTCTGCAGAGTCCCAAAACAGGCGTTTTCATCCCATTACCGGCATATGGAAGAAACAGCAGTAAGCACAGGGAAATATCTGCTTCTAAATCCAAAACGCAGCTATCTAACAGAACGGTTGTCAATGTGTGCACTCAACTTCCAGAGTTCAACCCGTGTGTGGATTCAGCAGTCTGCAAACACTTTCTCTGCAGAGTCCCAAAACAGGCGTTTTCAGCCCATTACCGGCATGTGGAAGAAACAGCAGTAAGCACAGGGAAATATCTGCTTCTAAATCCAAAACGCAGCTATCTAACAGAACGGTTGTCAAAGTGTGCACTCAACTTCCAGAGTTAAACCCGTGTGTGGATTCAGCAGTCTGCAAACACTTTCTCTGCAGAGTCCCAAAACAGGCGTTTTCAGCCCATTACCGGCATATGGAAGAAACAGCAGTAAGCACAGGGAAATATCTGCTTCTAAATCCAAAACGCAGCTATCTAACAGAACGGTTGTCAATGTGTGCACTCAACTTCCAGAGTTAAACCCGTGTGTGGATTCAGCAGTCTGCAAACACTTTCTCTGCAGAGTCCCAAAACAGGCGTTTTCAGCCCATTACCGGCATATGGAAGAAACAGCTGTAATCACAGGGAAATATCTGCTTCTAAATCCAAAACGCAGCTATCTAACAGAACGGTTGTCAATGTGTGCACTCACCTTCCAGAGTTCAACCCGTGTGTGGATTCAGCAGTCTGCAAACACTTTCTCTGCAGAGTCCCAAAACAGGTGTTTTCAGCCCATTACCGGCATATGGAAGAAACAGCAGTAAGCACAGGGAAATATCTGCTTCTAATTCCAAAACGCAGCTATCTAACAGAACGGTTGTCAATGTTTGCCCTCAACTTCCAAAGTTAAACCCGTGTGTGGATTCAGCAGTCTGCAAACACTTTCTCTGCAGAGTCCCAAAACAGGCGTTTTCAGCCCATTACCGGCATAAGGAAGAAACAGCAGTAAGCACAGGGAAATATCTGCTTCTAAATCCAAAACGCAGCTATCTAACAGAACGGTTGTCAATGTGTGCACTCAACTTCCAGAGTTAACCCCGTGTGTGGATTCAGCAGTCTGCAAACACTTTCTCTGCAGAGTCCCAAAACAGTCGTTTTCAGCCCATTACCGGCATATGGAAGAAACAGCAGTAAGCACAGGGAAATATCTGCTTCTAAATCCAAAACGCAGCTATCTAACAGAACGGTTGTCAATGTGTGCACTCAACTTCCAGAGTTAAACCCGTGTGTGGATTCAGCAGTCTGCAAACACTTTCTCTGCAGAGTCCCAAAACAGGCGTTTTCAGACCATTACCGGCATATGGAAGAAACAGCAGTAAGCACAGGGAAATATCTGCTTCTAAATCCAAAACGCAGCTATCTAACAGAACGGTTGTCAATGTGTGCACTCAACTTCCAGAGTTCAACCCGTGTGTGGATTCAGCAGTCTGCAAACACTTTCTCTGCAGAGTCCCAAAACAGGCGTTTTCAGCCCATTACCGGCATATGGAAGAAACAGCAGTAAGCACAGGGAAATATCTGCTTCTAAATCCAAAACGCAGCTATCTAACAGAACGGTTGTCAATGTGTGCACTCAACTTCCAGAGTTCAACCCATGTGTGGATTCAGCAGTCTACAAACACTTTATCTGCAGAGTCCCAAAACAGGCATTTTCAGCCCATTACCGGCAGATGGAAGAAACAGCAGTAAGCACAGGGAAATATCTGCTTCTAAATCCAAAACGCAGCTTTCTAACAGGACGGTTGTCAATGTGTGCACTCAACTTCCAGAGTTCAACCCGTGTGTGGATTCAGCAGTCTGCAAACACTTTCTCTGCAGAGTCCCAAAACAGGCGTTTTCAGCCCATTACCGGCATATGGAAGAAACAGCAGTAAGCACAGGGAAATATCTGCTTCTAAATCCAAAACGCAGCTATCTAACAGAACGGTTCTCAATGTGTGCACTCAACTTCCAGAGATAAACCCGTGTGTGGATTCAGCTGTCTGCAAACACTGTCTCTGCAGAGTCCCAAAACAGGCGTTTTCAGCCCATTACCGGCATGTGGAAGAAACAGCAGTAAGCACAGGGAAATATCTGCTTCTAAATCCAAAACGCAGCTATCTAACAGAACGGTTGTCAAAGTGTGCACTCAACTTCCAGAGTTCCACCCGTGGGTGGATTCAGCAGTCTGCAAACACTTTCTCTGCAGAGTCCCAAAACAGGCGTTTTCAGCCCATTACCGGCATATGGAAGAAACAGCAGTAAGCACAGGGAAATATCTGCTTCTAAATCCAAAACGCAGCTATCTAACAGAACGGTTGTCAATGTGTGCACTCAACTTCCAGAGTTAAACCCGTGTGTGGATTCAGCAGTCTGCAAACACTTTCTCTGCAGAGTCCCAAAACAGGCGTTTTCAGCCCATTACCGGCATATGTAAGAAACAGCTGTAATCACAGTGAAATATCTGCTTCTAAATCCAAAACGCAGCTATCTAACAGAACGGTTGTCAATGCGTGCACTAACCTTCCAGAGTTCAACCCGTGTGTGGATTCAGCAGTCTGCAAACACTTTCTCTGCAGAGTCCCAAAACAGGCGTTTTCAGCCCATTACCGGCATATGGAAGAAACAGCAGTAAGCACAGGGAAATATCTGCTTCTAAATCCAAAACACAGCTATCTAACAGAACGGTTGTCAATGTGTGCACTCAACTTCCAAAATTAAACCCGTGTGTGGATTCAGCAGTCTGCAAACACTTTCTCTGCAGAGTCCCAAAACAGTCGTTTTCAGCCCATTACTGGCATAAGGAAGAAACAGCAGTAAGCACAGGGAAATATCTGCTTCTAAATCCAAAACGCAGCTATCTAACAGAACGGTTGTCAATGTGTGCACTCAACTTCCAGAGTTAACCCCGTGTGTGGATTCAGCAGTCTGCAAACACTTTCTCTGCAGAGTCCCAAAACAGGCGTTTTCAGCCCATTACCGGCATATGGAAGAAACAGCAGTAAGCACAGGGAAATATCTGCTTCTAAATCCAAAATGCAGCTATCTAACAGAACGGTTGTCAATGTGTTCACTCAACTTCCAGAGTTCAACCCGTGTGTGGATTCAGCAGTCTGCAAACACTTTCTCTGCAGAGTTCCAAAACAGGCGTTTTCATCCCATTACCGGCATATGGAAGAAACAGCAGTAAGCACAGGGAAATATCTGCTTCTAAATCCAAAACGCAGCTATCTAACAGAACGGTTGTCAATGTGTGCACTCAACTTCCAGAGTTCAACCCGTGTGTGGATTCAGCAGTCTGCAAACACTTTCTCTGCAGAGTCCCAAAACAGGCGTTTTCAGCCCATTATCGGCATGTGGAAGAAACAGCAGTAAGCACAGGGAAATATCTGCTTCTAAATCCAAAACGCAGCTATCTAACAGAACGGTTGTCAATGTGTGCACTCACCTTCCAGAGTTAAACCCGTGTGTGGATTCAGCAGTCTGCAAACACTTTCTCTGCAGAGTCCCAAAACAGGTGTTTTCAGCCCATTACCGGCATATGGAAGAAACAGCAGTAAGCACAGGGAAATATCTGCTTCTAAATCCAAAACGCAGCTATCTAACAGAACGGTTGTCAATGTGTGCCCGCAACTTCCAAAGTTAAACCCGTGTGTGGATTCAGCAGTCTGCAAACACTTTCTCTGCAGAGTCCCAAAACAGGCGTTTTCAGCCCATTACCGGCATAAGGAAGAAACAGCAGTAAGCACAGGGAAATATCTGCTTCTAAATCCAAAACGCAGCTATCTAACAGAACGGTTATCAATGTGTGCACTCAACTTCCAGAGTTAACCCCGTGTGTGGATTCAGCAGTCTGCAAACACTTTCTCTGCAGAGTCCCAAAACAGTCGTTTTCAGCCCATTACCGGCATATGGAAGAAACAGCAGTAAGCACAGGGAAATATCTGCTTCTAAATCCAAAACGCAGCTATCTAACAGAACGGTTGTCAATGTGTGCACTCAACTTCCAGAGTTCAACCCGTGTGTGGATTCAGCAGTCTGCAAACACTTTCTCTGCAGAGTCCCAAAACAGGCGTTTTCAGCCCATTACCGGCATATGGAAGAAACAGCAGTAAGCACAGGGAAATATCTGCTTCTAAATCCAAAACGCAGCTATCTAACAGAACGGTTGTCAATGTGTGCACTCAACTTCCAGAGTTCAACCCGTGTGTGGATTCAGCAGTCTGCAAATACTTTCTCTGCAGAGTCGCAAAACAGGCGTTTTCAGCCCATTACCGGCATATGGAAGAAACAGCAGCAAGCACAGGGAAATATCTGCTTCTAAATCCAAAACGCAGCTATCTAACAGAACGGTTGTCAATGTGTGCACTCAACTTCCAGAGTTCAACCTGTGTGTGGATTCAGCAGTCTGCAAACACATTCTCTGCAGAGTCCCAAAACAGGCGTTTTCAGCCCATTACCGGCGTATGGAAGAAACAGCAGTAAGCACAGGGAAATATCTGCTTCTAAATCCAAAACGCAGCTATCTAACAGTACGGTTGTCAATGTGTGCACTCAACTTCCAGAGTTAAACCCGTGTGTGGATTCAGCAGTCTGCAAACACTTTCTCTGCAGAGTCCCAAAACAGGCGTTTTCAGCCCATTACCGGCATATGGAAGAAACAGCAGTAAGCACAGTGAAATATCTGCTTCTAAAACCAAAACGCAGATATCTAACAGAACGGTTGTCAATGTGTGCACTCAACTTCCAGAGTTCAACCCGTGTGTGGATTCAGCAGTCTGCAAACACTTTCTCTGCAGAGTCCCAAAACAGGCGTTTTCAGCCCATTACCGGCATATGGAAGAAACAGCAGTAAGCACAGGGAAATATTTGCTTCTAAATCCAAAACGCAGCTATCTAACAGAACGGTTGTCAATGTGTGCACTCAACTTCCAGAGTTAAACCCGTGTGTGGATTCAGCAGTCTGCAAACACTTTCTCTGCAGAGTCCCAAAACAGGCGTTTTCAGCCCATTACCGGCATGTGGAAGAAACAGCAGTAAGCACAGGGAAATATCTGCTTCTAAATCCAAAATGCAGCTATCTAACAGAACGGTTGTCAATGTGTGCACTCAACTTCCAGAGTTCAACCCGTGTGTGGATTCAGCAGTCTGCAAACACTTTCTCTGCAGAGTCCCAAAACAGGCGTTTTCAGCCCATTACCGGCATAGGGAAGAAACAGCAGTAAGCACAGGGAAATATCTGCTTCTAAATCCAAAACGCAGCTATCTAACAGAAGGGTTGTCAATGTGTGCACTCAACTTCCAGAGTTAAACCCGTGTGTGGATTCAGCAGTCTGCAAACACTTTCTCTGCAGAGTCCCAAAACAGGCGTTTTCAGCCCATTACCGGCATATGGAAGAAACATCAGTAAGCACAGGGAAATATCTGCTTCTAAATCCAAAACGCAGCTATCTAACAGAACGGTTGTCAATGTGTGCACTCAACTTCCAGAGTTAAACCCGTGTGTGGATTCAGCTGTCTGCAAACACTTTCTCTGCAGAGTCCCAAAACAGGCGTTTTCAGCCCATTACCGGCATATGGAAGAAACAGCTGTAATCACAGGGAAATATCTGCTTCTAAATCCAAAACGCAGCTATCTAACAGAACGGTTGTCAATGTGTGCACTCACCTTCTAGAGTTCAACCCGTGTGTGGATTCAGCAGTCTGCAAACACTTTCTCTGCAGAGTCCCAAAACAGGCGTTTTCAGCCCATTACCGGCATATGGAAGAAACAGCAGTAAGCACAGGGAAATATCTGCTTCTAAATCCAAAACGCAGCTATCTAACAGAACGGTTGTCAATGTGTGCACTCAACTTCCAAAATTAAACCCGTGTGTGGATTCAGCAGTCTGCAAACACTTTCTCTGCAGAGTCCCAAAACAGGCGTTTTCAGCCCATTACCGGCATAAGGAAGAAACAGCAGTAAGCACAGGGAAATATCTGATTCTAAATCCAAAACGCAGCTATCTAACAGAACGGTTGTCAATGTGTGCACTCAACTTCCAGAGTTAACCCCGTGTGTGGATTCAGCAGTCTGCATTCACTTTCTCTGCAGAGTCCCAAAACAGGCGTTTTCAGCCCATTACCGGCATATGGAAGAAACAGCAGTAAGCACAGGGAAATATCTGCTTCTAAATCCAAAATGCAGCTATCTAACAGAACGGTTGTCAATGTGTTCACTCAACTTCCAGAGTTCAACCCGTGTGTGGATTCAGCAGTCTGCAAACACTTTCTCTGCAGAGTCCCAAAACAGGCGTTTTCAGCCCATTACCGGCATATGGAAGAAACAGCAGTAAGCACAGGGAAATATCTGCTTCTAAATCCAAAACGCAGCTATCTAACAGAACGGTTGTCAATGTGTTCACTCAACTTCCAGAGTTCAACCCGTGTGTGGATTCAGCAGTCTGCAAACACTTTCTCTGCAGAGTCCCAAAACAGGCGTTTTCAGCCCATTACCGGCATATGGAAGAAACAGCAGTAAGCACAGGGAAATATCTGCTTCTAAATCCAAAACGCAGCTATCTAACAGAACGGTTGTCAATGTGTGCACTCAACGTCCAGAGTTAAACCCGTGTGTGGATTCAGCAGTCTGCAAACACTTTCTCTGCAGAGTCCCAAAACAGGCGTTTTCAGCCCATTACCGGCATAAGGAAGAAACAGCAGTAAGCACAGGGAAATATCTGCTTCTAAATCCAAAACGCAGCTATCTAACAGAACGGTTGTCAATGTGTGCACTCAACTTCCAGAGTTAACCCCGTGTGTGGATTCAGCAGTCTGCAAACACTTTCTCTGCAGAGTCCCAAAACAGGCGTTTTCAGCCCATTACCGGCATATGGAAGAAACAGCAGTAAGCACAGGGAAATATCTGCTTCTAAAACCAAAACGCAGCTATCTAACAGAACGGTTGTCAATGTGTGCACTCAACTTCCAGAGTTCAACCCGTGTGTGGATTCAGCAGTCTGCAAACACTTTCTCTGCAGAGTCCCAAAACAGGCGTTTTCAGCCCATTACCGGCATGTGGAAGAAACAGCAGTAAGCACAGGGAAATATCTGCTTCTAAATCCAAAATGCAGCTATCTAACAGAACGGTTGTCAATGTGTGCACTCAACTTCCAGAGTTCAACCCGTGTGTGGATTCAGCAGTCTGCAAACACTTTCTCTGCAGAGTCCCAAAACAGGCGTTTTCAGCCCATTACCGGCATAGGGAAGAAACAGCAGTAAGCACAGGGAAATATCTGCTTCTAAATCCAAAACGCAGCTATCTAACAGAAGGGTTGTCAATGTGTGCACTCAACTTCCAGAGTTAAACCCGTGTGTGGATTCAGCAGTCTGCAAACACTTTCTCTGCAGAGTCCCAAAACAGGCGTTTTCAGCCCATTACCGGCATATGGAAGAAACATCAGTAAGCACAGGGAAATATCTGTTTCTAAATCCAAAACGCAGCTATCTAACAGAACGGTTGTCAATGTGTGCACTCAACTTCCAGAGTTAAACCCGTGTGTGGATTCAGCAGTCTGCAAACACTTTCTCTGCAGAGTCCCAAAACAGGCGTTTTCAGCCCATTACCGGCATATGGAAGAAACAGCTGTAATCACAGGGAAATATCTGCTTCTAAATCCAAAACGCAGCTATCTAACAGAACGGTTGTCAATGTGTGCACTCACCTTCTAGAGTTCAACCCGTGTGTGGATTCAGCAGTCTGCAAACACTTTCTCTGCAGAGTCCCAAAACAGGCGTTTTCAGCCCATTACCGGCATATGGAAGAAACAGCAGTAAGCACAGGGAAATATCTCCTTCTAAATCCAAAACGCACCTGTCTAACAGAACGGTTGTCAATGTGTGCACTCAACTTCCAAAATTAAACCCGTGTGTGGATTCAGCAGTCTGCAAACACTTTCTCTGCAGAGTCCCAAAACAGGCGTTTTCAGCCCATTACCGGCATAAGGAAGAAACAGCAGTAAGCACAGGGAAATATCTGCTTCTAAATCCAAAACGCAGCTATCTAACAGAACGGTTGTCAATGTGTGCACTCAACTTCCAGAGTTAAACCCGTGTGTGGATTCAGCAGTCTGCAAACACTTTCTCTGCAGAGTCCCAAAACAGGCGTTTTCAGCCCATTACCGGCATATGGAAGAAACAGCAGTAAGCACAGGGAAATATCTGCTTCTAAATCCAAAACGCAGCTATCTAACAGAACGGTTGTCAATGTGTGCACTCAACTTCCAGAGTTCAACCCGTGTGTGGATTCAGCAGTCTGCAAACACTTTCTCTGCAGAGTCCCAAAACAGGCGTTTTCAGCCCATTACCGGCATATGGAAGAAACAGCAGTAAGCACAGGGAAATATCTGCTTCTAAATCCAAAACGCAGCTATCTAACAGAACGGTTGTCAATGTGTGCACTCAACTTCCAGAGTTCAACCCGTGTGTGGATTCAGCAGTCTGCAAACACTTTCTCTGCAGAGTCCCAAAACAGGCGTTTTCAGCCCATTACCGGCATAAGGAAGAAACAGCAGTAAGCACAGGGAAATATCTGCTTCTAAATCCAAAACGCAGCTATCTAACAGAACGGTTGTCAATGTGTGCACTCAACTTCCAGAGTTAACACCGTGTGTGGATTCAGCAGTCTGCAAACACTTTCTCTGCAGAGTCCCAAAACAGGCGTTTTCAGCCCATTACCGGCATATGGAAGAAACAGCAGTAAGCACAGGGAAATATCTGCTTCTAAATCCAATACGCAGCTATCTAACAGAACGGTTGTCAATGTGTGCACTCAACTTCCAGAGTTCAACCCGTGTGTGGATTCAGCAGTCTGCAAATACTTTCTCTGCAGAGTCCCAAAACAGGCGTTTTCAGCCCATTACCGGCATATGGAAGAAACAGCAGCAAGCACAGGGAAATATCTGCTTCTAAATCCAAAACGCAGCTATCTAACAGAACGGTTGTCAATGTGTGCACTCACCTTCCAGAGTTCAACCTGTGTGTGGATTCAGCAGTCTGCAAACACTTTCTCTGCAGAGTCCCAAAACAGGCGTTTTCAGCCCATTACCGGCATATGGAAGAAACAGCAGTAAGCACAGGGAAATATCTGCTTCTAAATCCAAAACGCAGCTATCTAACAGTACGGTTGTCAATGTGTGCACTCAACTTCCAGAGTTAAACCCGTGTGTGGATTCAGCAGTCTGCAAACACTTTCTCTGCAGAGTCCCAAAACAGGCGTTTTCAGCCCATTACCGGCATATGGAAGAAACAGCAGTAAGCACAGTGAAATATCTGCTTCTAAAACCAAAACGCAGCTATCTAACAGAACGGTTGTCAATGTGTGCACTCAACTTCCAGAGTTCAACCCGTGTGTGGATTCAGCAGTCTGCAAACACTTTCTCTGCAGAGTCCCAAAACAGGCGTTTTCAGCCCATTACCGGCATGTGGAAGAAACAGCAGTAAGCACAGGGAAATATCTGCTTCTAAATCCAAAACGCAGCTATCTAACAGAACGGTTGTCAATGTGTGCACTCAACTTCCAAAATTAAACCCGTGTGTGGATTCAGCAGTCTGCAAACACTTTCTCTGCAGAGTCCCAAAACAGGCGTTTTCAGCCCATTACCGGCATAAGGAAGAAACAGCAGTAAGCACAGGGAAATATCTGCTTCTAAATCCAAAACGCAGCTATCTAACAGAACGGTTGTCAATGTGTGCACTCAACTTCCAGAGTTAACCCCGTGTGTGGATTCAGCAGTCTGCATTCACTTTCTCTGCAGAGTCCCAAAACAGGCGTTTTCAGCCCATTACCGGCATATGGAAGAAACAGCAGTAAGCACAGGGAAATATCTGCTTCTAAATCCAAAATGCAGCTATCTAACAGAACGGTTGTCAATGTGTTCACTCAACTTCCAGAGTTCAACCCGTGTGTGGATTCAGCAGTCTGCAAACACTTTCTCTGCAGAGTCCCAAAACAGGCGTTTTCAGCCCATTACCGGCATATGGAAGAAACAGCAGTAAGCACAGGGAAATATCTGCTTCTAAATCCAAAACGCAGCTATCTAACAGAACGGTTGTCAATGTGTTCACTCAACTTCCAGAGTTCAACCCGTGTGTGGATTCAGCAGTCTGCAAACACTTTCTCTGCAGAGTCCCAAAACAGGCGTTTTCAGCCCATTACCGGCATATGGAAGAAACAGCAGTAAGCACAGGGAAATATCTGCTTCTAAATCCAAAACGCAGCTATCTAACAGAACGGTTGTCAATGTGTGCACTCAACTTCCAGAGTTAAACCCGTGTGTGGATTCAGCAGTCTGCAAACACTTTCTCTGCAGAGTCCCAAAACAGGCGTTTTCAGCCCATTACCGGCATAAGGAAGAAACAGCAGTAAGCACAGGGAAATATCTGCTTCTAAATCCAAAACGCAGCTATCTAACAGAACGGTTGTCAATGTGTGCACTCAACTTCCAGAGTTAACCCCGTGTGTGGATTCAGCAGTCTGCAAACACTTTCTCTGCAGAGTCCCAAAACAGGCGTTTTCAGCCCATTACCGGCATATGGAAGAAACAGCAGTAAGCACAGGGAAATATCTGCTTCTAAAACCAAAACGCAGCTATCTAACAGAACGGTTGTCAATGTGTGCACTCAACTTCCAGAGTTCAACCCGTGTGTGGATTCAGCAGTCTGCAAACACTTTCTCTGCAGAGTCCCAAAACAGGCGTTTTCAGCCCATTACCGGCATGTGGAAGAAACAGCAGTAAGCACAGGGAAATATCTGCTTCTAAATCCAAAACGCAGCTATCTAACAGAACGGTTGTCAATGTGTGCACTCAACTTCCAGAGTTAAACCCGTGTGTGGATTCAGCAGTCTGCAAACACTTTCTCTGCAGAGTCCCAAAACAGGCGTTTTCAGCCCATTACCGGCATGTGGAAGAAACAGCAGTAAGCACAGGGAAATATCTGCTTCTAAATCCAAAATGCAGCTATCTAACAGAACGGTTGTCAATGTGTGCACTCAACTTCCAGAGTTCAACCCGTGTGTGGATTCAGCAGTCTGCAAACACTTTCTCTGCAGAGTCCCAAAACAGGCGTTTTCAGCCCATTACCGGCATATGGAAGAAACAGCAGTAAGCACAGGGAAATATCTGCTTCTAAATCCAAAACGCAGCTATCTAACAGAACGGTTGTCAATGTGTGCACTCAACTTCCAGAGTTCAACCCGTGTGTGGATTCAGCAGTCTGCAAACACTTTCTCTGCAGAGTCCCAAAACAGGCGTTTTCAGCCCATTACCGGCATATGGAAGAAACAGCAGTAAGCACAGGGAAATATCTGCTTCTAAATCCAAAACGCAGCTATCTAACAGAACGGTTGTCAATGTGTGCACTCAACTTCCAGAGTTAAACCCGTGTGTGGATTCAGCAGTCTGCAAACACTTTCTCTGCAGAGTCCCAAAACAGGCGTTTTCAGCCCATTACCGGCATGTGGAAGAAACAGCAGTAAGCACAGGGAAATATCTGCTTCTAAATCCAAAATGCAGCTATCTAACAGAACGGTTGTCAATGTGTGCACTCAACTTCCAGAGTTCAACCCGTGTGTGGATTCAGCAGTCTGCAAACACTTTCTCTGCAGAGTCCCAAAACAGGCGTTTTCAGCCCATTACCGGCATATGGAAGAAACAGCAGTAAGCACAGGGAAATATCTGCTTCTAAATCCAAAACGCAGCTATCTAACAGAACGGTTGTCAATGTGTGCACTCAACTTCCAGAGTTCAACCCGTGTGTGGATTCAGCAGTCTGCAAACACTTTCTCTGCAGAGTCCCAAAACAGGCGTTTTCAGCCCATTACCGGCATATGGAAGAAACAGCAGTAAGCACAGGGAAATATCTGCTTCTAAATCCAAAACGCAGCTATCTAACAGAACGGTTGTCAATGTGTGCACTCAACTTCCAGAGTTAAACCCGTGTGTGGATTCAGCAGTCTGCAAACACTTTCTCTGCAGAGTCCCAAAACAGGCGTTTTCAGCCCATTACCGGCATAAGGAAGAAACAGCAGTAAGCACAGGGAAATATCTGCTTCTAAATCCAAAACGCAGCTATCTAACAGAACGGTTGTCAATGTGTGCACTCAACTTCCAGAGTTAACACCGTGTGTGGATTCAGCAGTCTGCAAACACTTTCTCTGCAGAGTCCCAAAACAGGCGTTTTCAGCCCATTACCGGCATATGGAAGAAACAGCAGTAAGCACAGGGAAATATCTGCTTCTAAATCCAATACGCAGCTATCTAACAGAACGGTTGTCAATGTGTGCACTCAACTTCCAGAGTTCAACCCGTGTGTGGATTCAGCAGTCTGCAAATACTTTCTCTGCAGAGTCCCAAAACAGGCGTTTTCAGCCCATTACCGGCATATGGAAGAAACAGCAGCAAGCACAGGGAAATATCTGCTTCTAAATCCAAAACGCAGCTATCTAACAGAACGGTTGTCAATGTGTGCACTCACCTTCCAGAGTTCAACCTGTGTGTGGATTCAGCAGTCTGCAAACACTTTCTCTGCAGAGTCCCAAAACAGGCGTTTTCAGCCCATTACCGGCATATGGAAGAAACAGCAGTAAGCACAGGGAAATATCTGCTTCTAAATCCAAAACGCAGCTATCTAACAGTACGGTTGTCAATGTGTGCACTCAACTTCCAGAGTTAAACCCGTGTGTGGATTCAGCAGTCTGCAAACACTTTCTCTGCAGAGTCCCAAAACAGGCGTTTTCAGCCCATTACCGGCATATGGAAGAAACAGCAGTAAGCACAGTGAAATATCTGCTTCTAAAACCAAAACGCAGCTATCTAACAGAACGGTTGTCAATGTGTGCACTCAACTTCCAGAGTTCAACCCGTGTGTGGATTCAGCAGTCTGCAAACACTTTCTCTGCAGAGTCCCAAAACAGGCGTTTTCAGCCCATTACCGGCATGTGGAAGAAACAGCAGTAAGCACAGGGAAATATCTGCTTCTAAATCCAAAACGCAGCTATCTAACAGAACGGTTGTCAATGTGTGCACTCAACTTCCAGAGTTAAACCCGTGTGTGGATTCAGCAGTCTGCAAACACTTTCTCTGCAGAGTCCCAAAACAGGCGTTTTCAGCCCATTACCGGCATATGGAAGAAACAGCAGTAAGCACAGGGAAATATCTGCTTCTAAATCCAAAACGCAGCTAACTAACAGAAGAGTTGTCAATGTGTGCACTCAACTTCCAGAGTTAAACCCGTGTGTGGATTCAGCAGTCTGCAAACACTTTCTCTGCAGAGTCCCAAAACAGGCGTTTTCAGCCCATTACCGGCATATGGAAGAAACATCAGTAAGCACAGGGAAATATCTGCTTCTAAATCCAAAACGCAGCTATCTAACAGTACGGTTGTCAATGTGTGCACTCAACTTCCAGAGTTAAACCCGTGTGTGGATTCAGCAGTCTGCAAACACTTTCTCTGCAGAGTCCCAAAACAGGCGTTTTCAGCCCATTACCGGCATATGGAAGAAACAGCTGTAATCACAGGGAAATATCTGCTTCTAAATCCAAAACGCAGCTATCTAACAGAACGGTTGTCAATGTGTGCACTCACCTTCTAGAGTTCAACCCGTGTGTGGATTCAGCAGTCTGCAAACACTTTCTCTGCAGAGTCCCAAAACAGGCGTTTTCAGCCCATTACCGGCATAAGGAAGAAACAGCAGTAAGCACAGGGAAATATCTGCTTCTAAATCCAAAACGCAGCTATCTAACAGAACGGTTGCCAATGTGTGCACTCAACTTCCAGAGTTAACCCCGTGTGTGGATTCAGCAGTCTGCAAACACTTTCTCTGCAGAGTCCCAAAACAGGCGTTTTCAGCCCATTACCGGCATATGGAAGAAACAGCAGTAAGCACAGGGAAATATCTGCTTCTAAATCCAAAATGCAGCTATCTAACAGAACGGTTGTCAATGTGTTCACTCAACTTCCAGAGTTCAACCCGTGTGTGGATTCAGCAGTCTGCAAACACTTTCTCTGCAGAGTCCCAAAACAGGCGTTTTCAGCCCATTACCGGCATATGGAAGAAACAGCAGTAAGCACAGGGAAATATCTGCTTCTAAATCCAAAACGCAGCTATCTAACAGAACGGTTGTCAATGTGTGCACTCACCTTCCAGAGTTCAACCCGTGTGTGGATTCAGCAGTCTGCAAACACTTTCTCTGCAGAGTCCCAAAACAGGCGTTTTCAGCCCATTACCGGCATGTGGAAGAAACAGCAGTAAGCACAGGGAAATATCTGCTTCTAAATCCAAAACGCAGCTATCTAACAGAACGGTTGTCAAAGTGTGCACTCAACTTCCAGAGTTCCACCCGTGGGTGGATTCAGCAGTCTGCAAACACTTTCTCTGCAGAGTCCCAAAACAGGCGTTTTCAGCCCATTACCGGCATATGGAAGAAACAGCAGTAAGCACAGGGAAATATCTGCTTCTAAATCCAAAACGCAGCTATCTAACAGAACGGTTGTCAATGTGTGCACTCAACTTCCAGAGTTAAACCCGTGTGTGGATTCAGCAGTCTGCAAACACTTTCTCTGCAGAGTCCCAAAACAGGCGTTTTCAGCCCATTACCGGCATATGGAAGAAACAGCTGTAATCACAGGGAAATATCTGCTTCTAAATCCAAAACGCAGCTATCTAACAGAACGGTTGTCAATGTGTGCACTCACCTTCTAGAGTTCAACCCGTGTGTGGATTCAGCAGTCTGCAAACACTTTCTCTGCAGAGTCCCAAAACAGGCGTTTTCAGCCCATTACCGGAATATGGAAGAAACAGCATTAAGCACAGGGAAATATCTGCTTCTAAATCCAAAACGCAGCTATCTAACAGAACGGTTGTCAATGTGTGCACTCAACTTCCAAAATTAAACCCGTGTGTGGATTCAGCAGTCTGCAAACACTTTCTCTGCAGAGTCCCAAAACAGGCGTTTTCAGCCCATTACCGGCATAAGGAAGAAACAGCAGTAAGCACAGGGAAATATCTGCTTCTAAATCCAAAACGCAGCTATCTAACAGAACGGTTGTCAATGTGTGCACTCAACTTCCAGAGTTAACCCCGTGTGTGGATTCAGCAGTCTGCAAACACTTTCTCTGCAGATTCCCAAAACAGGCGTTTTCAGCCCATTAAGGGCATATCGAAGAAACAGTAGCAAGCACAGGGAAATATCTGCTTCTAAATCCAAAATGCAGCTATCTAACAGAACGGTTGTCAATGTGTTCACTCAACTTCCAGAGTTCAACCCGTGTGTGGATTCAGCAGTCTGCAAACACTTTCTCTGCAGAGTCCCAAAACAGGCGTTTTCAGCCCATTACCGGCATATGGAAGAAACAACAGTAAGCACAGGGAAATATCTGCTTCTAAATCCAAAACGCAGCTATCTAACAGAACGGTTGTCAATGTGTGCACTCAACTTCCAGAGTTAAACCTGTGTGTGGATTCAGCAGTCTGCAAACACTTTCTCTGCAGAGTCCCAAAACAGGCGTTTTCAGCCCATTACCGGCATGTGGAAGAAACAGCAGTAAGCACAGGGAAATATCTGCTTCTAAATCCAAAACGCAGCTATCTAACAGAACGGTTGTCAAAGTGTGCACTCAACTTCCAGAGTTCCACCCGTGGGTGGATTCAGCAGTCTGCAAACACTTTCTCTGCAGAGTCCCAAAACAGGCGTTTTCAGCCCATTCCCGGCATATGGAAGAAACAGCAGTAAGCACAGGGAAATATCTGCTTCTAAATCCAAAACGCAGCTATCTAACAGAACGGTTGTCAATGTGTGCACTCAACTTCCAGAGTTCAACCCGTGTGTGGATTCAGCAGTCTGCAAACACTTTCTCTGCAGAGTCCCAAAGCAGGCGTTTTCAGCCCATTACCGGCATATTGAAGAAACAGCAGTAAGCACAGGGAAATATCTGCTTCTAAATCCAAAACGCAGCTATCTAACAGAACGGTTGTCAATGTGTGAACTCAACTTCCAGAGTTAAACCCGTGTGTGGATTCAGCAGTCTGCAAACACTTTCTCTGCAGAGTCCCAAAACAGGCGTTTTCAGCCCATTACCGGCCTATGGAAGAAACAGCAGTAAGCACAGGGAAATATCTGCTTCTAAATCCAAAACGCAGCTATCTAACAGAACGGTTGTCAATGTGTGCACTCAACTTCCAGAGTTAAACCCGTGTGTGGATTCAGCAGTCTGCAAACACTTTCTCTGCAGAGTCCCAAAACAGGCGTTTTCAGCCCATTACCGGCATATGGAAGAAACAGCAGTAAGCACAGGGAAATATCTGCTTCTAAATCCAAAACGCAGCTATCTAACAGAACGGTTGTCAATGTGTGCACTCAACTTCCAGAGGTAAAACCGTGTGCTGATTCAGCAGTCTGCAAACACTTTCTCTGCAGAGTCCCAAAACAGGCGTTTTCAGCCCATTACCGGCATATGGAAGAAACAGCAGTAAGCACAGGGAAATATCTGCTTCTAAATCCAAAACGCAGCTATCTAACAGAACGGTTGTCAATGTGTGCACTCAACTTCCAGAATTCAATGGGTGTGTGGATTCAGCAGTCTGCAAATAGTTTCTCAGCAGAGTCCCAAAACAGGCGTTTTCAGCCCATTACCGGCATATGGAAGAAACAGCAGTAAGCACAGGGGAATATCTGCTTCTAAATCCAAAACGCAGCTATCTAACGAACTGTTGTCAATGTGTGCACTCAACTTCCAGAGTTCATCCCGTGTGTGGATTCAGCAGTCTGCAAACACTTTCTCTGCAGAATCCCAAAACAGGCGTTTTCAGCCCATTACCGGCATATGGAAGAAACAGCAGTAAGCACAGGGAAATATCTGCTTCTAAATCCAAAACGCAGCTATCTAACAGAACGGTTGTCAATGTGTTCACTCAACTTCCAGAGTTCAACCCGTGTGTGGATTCAGCAGTCTGCAAATACTTTCTCTGCAGAGTCGCAAAACAGGCGATTTCAGCCCATTACCGGCATATTGAAGAAACAGCAGCAAGCACAGGGAAATATCTGCTACTAAATCCAAAACGCAGCTATCTAACAGAACGGTTGTCAATGTGTGCACTCAACTTCCAGAGTTCAACCCGTGTGTGGATTCAGCAGTCTGCAAACACTTTCTCTGCAGAGTCCCAAAACAGGCGTTTTCAGCCCATTACCGGCATGTGGAAGAAAAAGCAGTAAGCACAGGGAAATATCTGCTTCTAAATCCAAAACGCAGCTATCTAACAGAACGGTTGTCATAGTGTGCACTCAACTTCCAGAGTTCCACCCGTGGGTGGATTCAGCAGTCTGCAAACACTTTCTCTGCAGAGTCCCAAAACAGGCGTTTTCAGTCCATTACCGGCATATGGAAGAAACAGCAGTAAGCACAGGGAAATATCTGCTTCTGAATCCAAAACGCAGCTATCTAACAGAACGGTTGTCAATGTGTGCACTCAACTTCCAGAGTTAAACCCGTGTGTGGATTCAGCAGTCTGCAAACACTTTCTCTGCAGAGTCCCAAAACAGGCGTTTTCAGCCCTTTACCGGCATATGGAAGAAACAGCTGTAATCACAGGGAAATATCTGCTTCTAAATCCAAAACGCAGCTATCTAACAGAACGGTTGTCAATGTGTGCACTCACCTTCTAGAGTTCAACCCGTGTGTGGATTCAGCAGTCTGCAAACACTTTCTCTGCAGAGTCCCAAAACAGGCGTTTTCAGCCCATTACCGGAATATGGAAGAAACAGCAGTAAGCACAGGGAAATATCTGCTTCTAAATCCAAAACGCAGCTATCTAACAGAACGGTTGTCAATGTGTGCACTCAACTTCCACAATTAAACCCGTGTGTGGATTCAGCAGTCTGCAAACACTTTCTCTGCAGAGTCCCAAAACAGGCGTTTTCAGCCCATTACCGGCATAAGGAAGAAACAGCAGTAAGCACAGGGAAATATCTGCTTCTAAATCCAAAACGCAGCTATCTAACAGAACGGTTGTCAATGTGTGCACTCAACTTCCAGAGTTAACCCCGTGTGTGGATTCAGCAGTCTGCAAACACTTTCTCTGCAGAGTCCCAAAACAGGCGTTTTTAGCCCATTACCGGCATATGGAAGAAACAGCAGTAAGCACAGGGAAATATCTGCTTCTAAATCCAAAATGTAGCTATCTAACAGAACGGTTGTCAATGTGTTCACTCAACTTCCAGAGTTCAACCCGTGTGTGGATTCAGCAGTCTGCAAACACTTTCTCTGCAGAGTCCCAAAACAGGCGTTTTCAGCCCATTACCGGCATATGGAAGAAACAGCAGTAAGCACAGGGAAATATCTGCTTCTAAATCCAAAACGCAGCTATCTAACAGAACGGTTGTCAATGTGTGCACTCAACTTCCAGAGTTAAACCGGTGTGTGGATTCAGCAGTCTGCAAACACTTTCTCTGCAGAGTCCCAAAACAGGCGTTTTCAGCCCATTACCGGCATGTGGAAGAAACAGCAGTAAGCACAGGGAAATATCTGCTTCTAAATCCAAAACGCAGCTATCTAACAGAACGGTTGTCAAAGTGTGCACTCAACTTCCAGAGCTCCACCCGTGGGTGGATTCAGCAGTCTGCAAACACTTTCTCTGCAGAGTCCCAAAACAGGCGTTTTCAGCCCATTACCGGCATATGGAAGAAACAGCAGTAAGCACAGGGAAATATCTGCTTCTAAATCCAAAACGCAGCTATCTAACAGAACGGTTGTCAATGTGTGCACTCAACTTCCAGAGTTAAACCCGTGTGTGGATTCAGCAGTCTGCAATCACTTTCTCTGCAGAGTCCCAAAACAGGCGTTTTCAGCCCATTACCGGCATATGGAAGAAACAGCTGTAATCACAGGAAATATCTGCTTCTAAATCCAAAACGCAGCTATCTAACAGAACGGTTGTCAATGTGTGCACTCACCTTCCAGAGTTCAACCCGTGTGTGGATTCATCAGTCTGCAAACACTTTCTCTGCAGAGTCCCAAAACAGGTGTTTTCAGCCCATTACCGGCATATGGAAGAAACAGCAGTAAGCACAGGGAAATATCTGCTTCTAAACCCAAAACGCAGCTATCTAACAGAACGGTTGTCAATGTGTGCCCTCAACTTCCAAAGTTAAACCCGTGTGTGGATTCAGCAGTCTGCAAACACTTTCTCTGCAGAGTCCCAAAACAGGCGTTTTCAGCCCATTACCGGCATAAGGAAGAAACAGCAGTAAGCACAGGGAAATATCTGCTTCTAAATCCAAAACGCAGCTATCTAACAGAACGGTTGTGAATGTGTGCACTCAACTTCCAGAGTTAACCCCGTGTGTGGATTCAGCAGTCTGCAAACACTTTCTCTGCAGAGTCCCAAAACAGTCGTTTTCAGCCCATTACCGGCATATGGAAGAAACAGCAGTAAGCACAGGGAAATATCTGCTTCTAAATCCAAAACGCAGCTATCTAACAGAACGGTTGTCAATGTGTGCACTCAACTTCCAGAGTTAAACCCGTGTGTGGATTCAGCAGTCTGCAAACACTTTCTCTGCAGAGTCCCAAAACAGGCGTTTTCAGCCCATTACCGGCATATGGAAGAAACAGCAGTAAGCACAGGGAAATATCTGCTTCTAAATCCAAAACGCAGCTATCTAACAGAACGGTTGTCAATGTGTGCACTCAACTTCCAGAATTCAATGGGTGTGTGGATTCAGCAGTCAGCAAATAGTTTCTCAGCAGAGTCCCAAAACAGGCGTTTTCAGCCCATTACCGGCATATGGAAGAAACAGCAGTAAGTACAGGGGAATATCTGCTTCTAAATCCAAAACTCAGCTATCTAACGAACTGTTGTCAATGTGTGCACTCAACGTCCAGAGTTCAACCCGTGTGTGGATTCAGCAGTCTGCTAACACTTTCTCTGCAGAGTCCCAAAACAGTCGTTTTCAGCCCATTACCGGCATATGGAAGAAACAGCAGTAAGCACAGGGAAATATCTGCTTCTAAATCCAAAACGCAGCTATCTAACAGAACGGTCGTCAATGTGTGCACTCAACTTCCAGAGTTCATCCCGTGTGTGGATTCAGCAGTCTGCAAATACTTTCTCTGCAGAGTCGCAAAACAGGCGATTTCATCCCATTACCGGCATATGGAAGAAACAGCAGCAAGCACAGGGAAATATCTGCTTCTAAATCCAAAACGCAGCTATCTAACAGAACGGTTGTCAATGTGTGCACTCACCTTCCAGAGTTCAACCCGTGTGTGGATTCAACAGTCTGCAAACACTTTCTCTGCAGAGTCCCAAAACAGGCGTTTTCAGTCCATTACCAGCATATGGAAGAAACAGCAGTAAGCACAGGGAAATATCTGCTTCTAAATCCAAAACGCAGCTATCTAACAGAACGGTTGTCAGTGTGTGCACTCAACTTCCAGAGTTCAACCCGTGTGTGGATTCAGCAGTCTGCAAATACTTTCTCTGCAGAGTCGCAAAACAGGAGATTTCAGCCCATTACCGGCATATGGAAGAAACAGCAGCAAGCACAGGGAAATATCTGCTTCTAAATCCAAAACGCAGCTATCTAACAGAACGGTTGTCAATGTGTGCACTCACCTTCCAGAGTTCAACCCGTGTGTGGATTCAACAGTCTGCAAACACTTTCTCTGCAGAGTCCCAAAACAGGCGTTTTCAGCCCATTACAGGCATATGGAAGAGACAGCAGTAAGCACAGGGAAATATCTGCTTCTAAATCCAAAACGCAGCTATCTAACAGTACGGTTGTCAATGTGTGCACTCAACTTCCAGAGTTAAACCCGTGTGTGGATTCAGCAGTCTGCAAACACTTTCTCTGCAGAGTCCCAAAACAGGCGTTTTCAGCCCATTACCGGCATATGGAAGAAACAGCAGTAAGCACAGTGAAATATCTGCTTCTAAAACCAAAACGCAGCTATCTAACAGAACGGTTGTCAATGTGTGCACTCAACTTCCAGAGTTAAACCCGTGTGTGGATTCAGCAGTCTGCAAACACTTTCTCTGCAGAGTCCCAAAACAGGCGTTTTCAGCCCATTACCGGCATGTGGAAGAAACAGCAGTAAGCACAGGGAAATATCTGCTTCTAAATCCAAAAGGCAGCTATCTAACAGAACGGCTGTCAATGTGTTCACTCAACTTCCAGAGTTAAACCCGTGTGTGGATTCAGCAGTCTGCAAACACTTTCTCTGCAGAGTCCCAAAACAGGCGTTTTCAGCCCATTACCGGCATATGGAAGAAACAGCAGTAAGCATAGGGAAATATCTGCTTCTAAATCCAAAATGCAGCTATCTAACAGAACGGTTGTCAATGTGTGCACTCAACTTCCAGAGTTAAACCCGTGTGTGGATTCAGCAGTCTGCAAACACTTTCTCTGCAGAGTCCCAAAACAGGCGTTTTCAGCCCATTACCGGCATGTGGAAGAAACAGCAGTAAGCACAGGGAAATCTCTGCTTCTAAATCCAAAATGCAGCTATCTAACAGAACGGTTGTAAAAGTGTGCACTCAACTTCCAGAGTTCCACCCGTGGGTGGATTCAGCAGTCTGCAAACACTTTCTCTGCAGAGTCCCAAAACAGGCGTTTTCAGCCCATTACCGGCATATGGAAGAAACAGCAGTAAGCACAGGGAAATATCTGCTTCTAAATCCAAAACGCAGCTATCTAACAGAACGGTTGTCAATGTGTGCACTCAACTTCCAGAGTTAAACCCGTGTGTGGATTCAGCAGTCTGCAAACACTTTCTCTGCAGAGTCCCAAAACAGGCGTTTTCAGCCCATTACCGGCATGTGGAAGAAACAGCAGTAAGCACAGGGAAATATCTGCTTCTAAATCCAAAACGCAGCTATCTAACAGAACGGTTGTCAATGTGTGCACTCAACTTCCAGAGTTAAACCCGTGGGTGGATTCAGCAGTCTGCAAACACTTTCTCTGCAGAGTCCCAAAACAGGCGTTTTCAGCCCATTACCGGCATATGGAAGAAACAGCAGTAAGCACAGGGAAATATCCGCTTCTAAATCCAAAACGCAGCTATCTAACAGAACGGTTGTCAATGTGTGCACTCAACTTCCAGAGTTAAACCCGTGTGTGGATTCAGCAGTCTGCAAACACTTTCTCTGCAGAGTCCCAAAACAGGCGTTTTCAGCCCATTACCGGCATATGGAAGAAACAGCTGTAATCACAGGGAAATATCTGCTTCTAAATCCAAAACGCAGCTATCTAACAGAACGGTTGTCAATGTGTGCACTCACCTTCCAGAGTTCAACCCGTGTGTGGATTCAGCAGTCTGCAAACACTTTCTCTGCAGAGTCCCAAAACAGGTGTTTTCAGCCCATTACCGGCATATGGAAGAAACAGCAGTAAGCACAGGGAAATATCTGCTTCTAAATCCAAAACGCAGCTATCTAACAGAACGGTTGTCAATGTGCGCCCTCAACTTCCAAAGTTAAACCCGTGTGTGGATTCAGCAGTCTGCAAACACTTTCTCTGCAGAGCCCCAAAACAGGCGTTTTCAGCCCATTACCGGCATAAGGAAGAAACAGCAGTAAGCACAGGGAAATATCTGCCTCTAAATCCAAAACGCAGCTATCTAACAGAACGGTTGTCAATGTGTGCACTCAACTTCCAGAGTTAACCCCGTGTGTGGATTCAGCAGTCTGCAAACACTTTCTCTGCAGAGTGTCAAAACAGTCGTTTTCAGCCCATTACCGGCCTATGGAAGAAACAGCAGTAAGCACAGGGAAATATCTGCTTCTAAATTCAAAACGCAGCCATCTAACAGAACGGTTGTCAATGTGTGCACTCAACTTCCAGAGTTAAACCCGTGTGCTGATTCAGCAGTCTGCAAACACTTTCTCTGCAGAGTCCCAAAACAGGCGATTTCAGCCAATTACCGGCATATGGAAGAAACAGCACTAAGCACAGGGAAATATCTGCTTCTAAATCCAAAACGCAGCTATCTAACAGAACGGTTGTCAATGTGTGCACTCAACTTCCAGAATTCAATGGGTGTGTGGATTCAGCAGTCTGCAAATAGTTTCTCAGCAGAGTCCCAAAACAGGCGTTTTCAGCCCATTACCGGCATATGGAAGAAACAGCAGTAAGCACAGGGGAATATCTGCTTCTAAATCCAAAACGCAGCTATCTAACGAACTGTTGTCAATGTGTGCACTCAACGTCCACAGTTCAACCCGTGTGTGGATTCAGCAGTCTGCAAACACTTTCTCTGCAGAGTCCCAAAACAGTCGTTTTCAGCCCATTACCGGCATATGGAAGAAACAGCAGTAAGCACAGGGAAATATCTGCTTCTAAATCCAAAACGCAGCTATCTAACAGAACGGCTGTCAATGTGTGCACTCAACTTCCAGAGTTCAACCCGTGTGTTTATTCAGCAGTCTGCAAATACTTTCTCTGCAGAGTCGCAAAACAGGCGATTTCAGCGCATTACCGGCATATGGAAGAAACAGCAGCAAGCACAGGGAAATATCTGCTTCTAAATCCAAAACGCAGCTATCAAACAGAACGGTTGTCAATGTGTGCACTCAACTTCCAGAGTTCAACCCGTGTGTGGATTCAACAGTCTGCAAACACTTTCTCTGCAGAGTCCCAAAACAGGCGTTTTCAGCCCATTACCGGCTTATGGAAGAAACAGCAGTAAGCACAGGGAAATATCTGCTTCTAAATCCAAAACGCAGCTATCTAACAGAACGGTTGTCAATGTGTGCACTCAACTTCCAGAGTTAAACCCATGTGTGGATTCAGCAGTCTGCAAACCCTTTCTCTGCAGAGTTCCAAAACAGGCGTTTTCAGGCCATTACCGGCATATGGAAGAAACAGCAGTAAGCACAGGGAAATCTCTGCTTCTAAATCCAAAACGCAGCTATCTAACAGAACGGTTGTCAATGTGTGCACTCAACTTCTAGAGTTAACCCCGTGTGTGGATTCAGCAGTCTGCAAATAGTTTCTCTGCAGAGTCCCAAAACAGGCGTTTTCAGCCCATTACCGGCATATGGAAGAAACAGCAGTAAGCACAGGGAAATATCTGCTTCTAAATCCAAAACGCAGCTATCTAACAGAACGGTTGTCAATGTGTGCACTCAACTTCCAGAATTCAACGGGTGTGTGGATTCAGCAGTCTGCAAATAGTTTCTCAGCAGAGTCCCAAAACAGGCGTTTTCAGCCCATTACCGGCATATGGAAGAAACAGCAGTAAGCACAGGGGAATATCTGCTTCTAAATCCAAAACGCAGCTATCTAACGAACTGTTGTCAATGTTTGCACTCAACTTCCAGAGTTCATCCCGTGTGTGGATTCAGCAGTCTGCAAACACTTTCTCTGCAGAATCCCAAAACAGGCGTTTTCAGCCCATTACCGGCATATGGAAGAAACAGCAGTAAGCACAGGGAAATATCTGCTTCTAAATCCAAAACGCAGCTATCTAACAGAACGGTTGTCAATGTGTGCACTCAACTTCCAGAGTTCAACCCGTGTGTGGATTCAGCAGTCTGCAAATACTTTCTCTGCAGAGTCGCAAAACAGGCGATTTCAGCCCATTACCGGCATATGGAAGAAACAGCAGCAAGCACAGGGAAATATCTGCTTCTAAATCCAAAACGCAGCTATGTAACAGAACGGTTGTCAATGTGTGCACTCACCTTCCAGAGTTCAACCCGTGTGTGGATTCAACAGTCTGCAAACACTTTCTCTGCAGAGTCCCAAAACAGGCGTTTTCAGCCCATTACCGGCATATGGAAGAAACAGCAGTAAGCACAGGGAAATATCTGCTTCTAAATCCAAAACGCAGCTATCTAACAGAACGGTTGTCAATGTGTGCCCTCAACTTCCAAAGTTAAACCCGTGTGTGGATTCAGCAGTCTGCAAACACTTTCTCTGCAGAGTCCCAAAACAGGCGTTTTCAGCCCATTACCGGCATAAGGAAGAAACAGCAGTAAGCACAGGGAAATATCTGCTTCTAAATCCAAAACGCAGCTATCTAACAGAACGGTTGTCAATGTGTGCACTCAACTTCCAGAGTTAACCCCGTGTGTGGATTCAGCAGTCTGCAAACACTTTCTCTGCAGAGTCCCAAAACAGTCGTTTACAGCCCATTACCGGCCTATGGAAGAAACAGCAGTAAGCACAGGGAAATATCTGCTTCTAAATCCAAAACGCAGCTATCTAACAGAACGGTTGTCAATGTGTGCACTCAACTTCCAGAGTTAAACCCGTGTGTGGATTCAGCAGTCTGCAAACACTTTCTCTGCAGAGTCCCAAAACAGGCGTTTTCAGCCCATTACCGGCATATGGAAGAAACAGCAGTAAGCACAGGGAAATATCTGCTTCTAAATCCAAAACGCAGCTATCTAACAGAACGGTTGTCAATGTGTGCACTCAACTTCCAGAGGTAAAACCGTGTGCTGATTCAGCAGTCTGCAAACACTTTCTCTGCAGAGTCCCAAAACAGGCGTTTTCAGCCCATTACCGGCATATGGAAGAAACAGCAGTAAGCACAGGGAAATATCTGCTTCTAAATCCAAAACGCAGCTATCTAACAGAACGGCTGTCAATGTGTGCACTCAACTTCCAGAGTTCAACCCGTGTGTGGATTCAGCAGTCTGCAAATACTTTCTCTGCAGAATCGCAAAACAGGCGATTTCAGCCCATTACCGGCATATGGAAGAAACAGCAGCAAGCACAGGGAAATATCTGCTTCTAAATCCAAAACGCAGCTATCTAACAGAACGGTTGTCAATGTGTGCACTCACCTTCCAGAGTTCAACCCGTGTGTGGATTCAACAGTCTGCAAACACTTTCTCTGCAGAGTCCCAAAACAGGCGTTTTCAGCCCATTACCAGCATATGGAAGAAACAGCAGTAAGCACAGGGAAATATCTGCTTCTAAATCCAAAACGCAGCTATCTAACAGAACGGTTGTCAATGTGTGCACTCAACTTCCAGAGTTCAATCCGTGTGTGGATTCAGCGGTCTGCAAATACTTTCTCTGCAGAGTCGCAAAACAGGCGATTTCAGCCCATTACCGGCATATGGAAGAAACAGCAGTAAGCACAGGGAAATCTCTGCTTCTAAATCCAAAACGCAGCTATCTAACAGAACGGTTGTCAATGTGTGCACTCAACTTCTAGAGTTAACCCCGTGTGTGGATTCAGCAGTCTGCAAATAGTTTCTCTGCAGAGTCCCAAAACAGGCGTTTTCAGCCCATTACCGGCATATGGAAGAAACAGCAGTAAGCACAGGGAAATATCTGCTTCTAAATCCAAAACGCAGCTATCTAACAGAACGGTTGTCAATGTGTGCACTCAACTTCCAGAATTCAACGGGTGTGTGGATTCAGCAGTCTGCAAATAGTTTCTCAGCAGAGTCCCAAAACAGGCGTTTTCAGCCCATTACCGGCATATGGAAGAAACAGCAGTAAGCACAGGGAATATCTGCTTCTAAATCCAAAACGCAGCTATCTAACGAACTGTTGTCAATGTTTGCACTCAACTTCCAGAGTTCATCCCGTGTGTGGATTCAGCAGTCTGCAAACACTTTCTCTGCAGAATCCCAAAACAGGCGTTTTCAGCCCATTACCGGCATATGGAAGAAACAGCAGTAAGCACAGGGAAATATCTGCTTCTAAATCCAAAACGCAGCTATCTAACAGAACGGTTGTCAATGTGTGCACTCAACTTCCAGAGTTCAACCCGTGTGTGGATTCAGCAGTCTGCAAATACTTTCTCTGCAGAGTCGCAAAACAGGCGATTTCAGCCCATTACCGGCATATGGAAGAAACAGCAGCAAGCACAGGGAAATATCTGCTTCTAAATCCAAAACGCAGCTATGTAACAGAACGGTTGTCAATGTGTGCACTCACCTTCCAGAGTTCAACCCGTGTGTGGATTCAACAGTCTGCAAACACTTTCTCTGCAGAGTCCCAAAACAGGCGTTTTCAGCCCATTACCGGCATATGGAAGAAACAGCAGTAAGCACAGGGAAATATCTGCTTCTAAATCCAAAACGCAGCTATCTAACAGAACGGTTGTCAATGTGTGCCCTCAACTTCCAAAGTTAAACCCGTGTGTGGATTCAGCAGTCTGCAAACACTTTCTCTGCAGAGTCCCAAAACAGGCGTTTTCAGCCCATTACCGGCATAAGGAAGAAACAGCAGTAAGCACAGGGAAATATCTGCTTCTAAATCCAAAACGCAGCTATCTAACAGAACGGTTGTCAATGTGTGCACTCAACTTCCAGAGTTAACCCCGTGTGTGGATTCAGCAGTCTGCAAACACTTTCTCTGCAGAGTCCCAAAACAGTCGTTTTCAGCCCATTACCGGCCTATGGAAGAAACAGCAGTAAGCACAGGGAAATATCTGCTTCTAAATCCAAAACGCAGCTATCTAACAGAACGGTTGTCAATGTGTGCACTCAACTTCCAGAGTTAAACCCGTGTGTGGATTCAGCAGTCTGCAAACACTTTCTCTGCAGAGTCCCAAAACAGGCGTTTTCAGCCCATTACCGGCATATGGAAGAAACAGCAGTAAGCACAGGGAAATATCTGCTTCTAAATCCAAAACGCAGCTATCTAACAGAACGGTTGTCAATGTGTGCACTCAACTTCCAGAGGTAAAACCGTGTGCTGGATTCAGCAGTCTGCAAACACTTTCTCTGCAGAGTCCCAAAACAGGCGTTTTCAGCCCATTACCGGCATATGGAAGAAACAGCAGTAAGCACAGGGAAATATCTGCTTCTAAATCCAAAACGCAGCTATCTAACAGAACGGCTGTCAATGTGTGCACTCAACTTCCAGAGTTCAACCCGTGTGTGGATTCAGCAGTCTGCAAATACTTTCTCTGCAGAATCGCAAAACAGGCGATTTCAGCCCATTACCGGCATATGGAAGAAACAGCAGCAAGCACAGGGAAATATCTGCTTCTAAATCCAAAACGCAGCTATCTAACAGAACGGTTGTCAATGTGTGCACTCACCTTCCAGAGTTCAACCCGTGTGTGGATTCAACAGTCTGCAAACACTTTCTCTGCAGAGTCCCAAAACAGGCGTTTTCAGCCCATTACCAGCATATGGAAGAAACAGCAGTAAGCACAGGGAAATATCTGCTTCTAAATCCAAAACGCAGCTATCTAACAGAACGGTTGTCAATGTGTGCACTCAACTTCCAGAGTTCAATCCGTGTGTGGATTCAGCGGTCTGC